>NW_026691857.1:0-38737 GCF_020826845.1 Diceros bicornis minor | reverse complement strand
TATCTGCTTTCCCGTGTCCCAAAGAGAAGAGTAAATGCCCTTAAGATAAGGATGCAACTTCCCCCTCATTGACATTACCTTAAGGATGAGCATTTCTCCCTAAGCTAGGATTTGGTTGCTGCAGTCATCCTGTGACCACCCAGTTCGAGACAACAGACCTGACCCAGCCAAGCTCATCGAGATAGCAGACCTGCTCCCTGCTGTGTCCATCAATAGCTATCCTAGCCAGGTAATCTGACAGGGTGATCTTGTCGCTATAGTAAAAGAGACATAACAAGCCTATGTGATACATGCTCTTTGACGGTATATAACCGCTCTGTACACCCCACTTCTTTGGTGCCCTTCCTTCCTTAGGGAAGGAAAGCCCAGGGGCACAGTCCTCAAAAGTTGGCTCATAATAAACTCACTCCAATTTTGATTTATAGATTGATTATGGATTATTGACGTAGACATTTGTTGGTGTAGTCATGGCAGGATTTCAGAGAAACCCACCAGAGACCACCTGGAATCTACACTGAACTGGCATTGGGTACCAATAGGGGCCCATTGTGCCCCCCAGATCACTGCATTCTTCAGGTGATCCTGGTGAGTTCTCCTGAAACCCTGACCTTCTTATTGTAAGTCAACAGTTCAGAGTTTATTTGAGCTGTTTTCAAGTCTTAAGGCTAGGTGTCTTAAGGGTGTACCGGTACATACCCTAGGTCAGAGGAACCTAGGGGAGCATTCCTAGGAAAGAGAAACCCAGGGGGTATTTCCTAGACCAGAGGAGCCAAGAGAGCACTTTTGGAGTGAATGGGGAGGGCTGACCTTTTTAATTTGGCTTAACATTGGAAAGAATTGTGTTAATAAGGTCTGAACAAAACTGCTTGATAGAAAAATGAGAGACTGAATCTGTTCAGCTGCAAAAAAAAGGGACATTGCTCCTCCCGGCCTTTTGTGCATTCTCAGACATGAAGTTGTAAAACTTCTAGAAGAAAACATAGGGAAGAGGCTCCTCGACATTGGTCTTGGGAATGATTTTGTGGATATCCCACCAAAACCGCAAACAACAAAAGAAAAAATCAACAAATGGGACTACATCAAACTTAAAAGCTTCTGCCCAGCAAAAGAAACAACCAACAAAATCAAAAGGCTGGGAGAAAAGTTTTACAAACCACATATCAGATAAAGGGTTAAATACCCAAAATTTATAAAAAACTTTTACAACCCATAAGAAAATTTATAAAGAACTCATACAACCCAATAAGAAAAAAGCAATCCAATCGAAAAATGGGCAAATGACTAAGTAGACATTAGTCCAAAGAAGACATCCAAATGGCCAACACACACATGAGAAGGAGATCAATGTCACTAATCATCAGGGAAATGCAAATCAAGACCACAAAGAGCTATCATCTCACACGTGTAAGGATGGTGATCATCAAAGAGACAAGAGATACTAAGTGTTGGCAAGGATGTGAAGAAAAGGGAACCCTTGTGCGCTGTTCATGGGAATTTAAATTGGTGCAGCCACTATGGAAAAGACAGTGAAGGTTCCTGAAAAAATTAAAAATAGATACACTTCAGTGTATTTATCTGAAGAAAATGAAAACACTAACTTGAAAAGATATATGCACCCCTGTGATTATTACAGCATTATTTATATAGCTAAGATATGGAAACAACCTAAATGTCCATCAATAGATGAGTGGATAAAGAAAATGTAGTATGGGCCGGCCTGGTGGCGTAGTGGTTAAGTGCATGTGTTCCGCTGTGGTAGCCTGGGGTTCAGATCCTGGGAGCGCGCTGCCTCACCACTTGTCAGGCCATGTTGTGATGGAGTCCCATATAAAGTGGAGGAAGATGGGCACGGATGTTAGCCCAGGGCCAGTCTTCCTCAGCAAAAAGAGGAGGATTGGCACATGTTAGCACAGGGCTGATCTTCCTCAAAAACAAAGGAAAGAGAATGTGGTACATATTTACAAAGGAATATTATTCAGCAATAAGAAAGAAAAAATCTTGCCATTTGCAATGTCATGTATGGACCTTGAGGTCATTATGCTAAGTGAAATTACTGAGACAGAGAAAGACAAATACCATTTGAGCTCAGTTATACATACAATCTGGCTCTTCAGTTTCTCACCAAACTGCCACTGGCAGGCCGAGTTGAGTACCGGTTTTCTTTTTCTTTTTTTTTTTGTGAGGGAGATCAGCCCTGAGCTAACATCTGTGCTAATCCTCCTCTTTTTGCTGAGGAAGACCAGCTCTGAGCTAACATCTATTGCCATTCCTCCTCCTTTTTTTCTTCCCCAAAGCTCCCAGTAGATAGTTGTATGTCATAATTGCACATGCTTCTAGTTGCTGTATGTGGGACGCGGCCTCAGCATGTCCAGAGAAGCGGTGCGTCAGTGTCCGCCCGAGATATGAACCCGGGCTGCCAGTAGCGGAGCTTGTGCACTTACCCACTAAGCCACAGGGTCAGCCCCAATATCTGTGTCTTCTTTTTATGTGTCTGTCTACATGTATGTTATACGTGCACGGTATTTTACCTTTGGAGGGTATGGTCAAAATTAAGAGCTCTATTCAATTAACTTGAAGTAAGTGCTTAGAAAAGTTATTTCTAAATCCAAATGTTTTTCCAGTTAACATGATATGAAATAATATTTGGTAAATAAAAGCTTATTTAAGCTTGTTAGTTTTCAACATTGGATATAACACAGACATACAGACTTTCTTTGTCAGATAGACAATCTTGATGAAGAACTAATTGATGAACTCATACTTCTCAATTTCAAGATTAATTACAAAGTCAAGAGACTGTGATATTTTACAATACTACAATAATCAAGAGACCGTGATATTTTAAAATGAATAGACACAGAGGTAAATGAAAAAACATGGAAAGTCCACACATAGACCTCTGCAATTACAGACAACTTGATCTTGGTCATGACAATAAATGCACTCCAACATAAAACATAATAGATTTTTAGTCTCTAGTCATCATCAACCATGGTGATGATACAAAAGGACGACCCTATGGAAATAAATGAACAAAGACACAAATTTTGCACCTTAGAAATAAATGTACTCAAAATCACACATCAACTAAAATATAAAATACAAAACTGTAAAAATCATACTGGGAAATAAGAGAAAATCTTCATGATTTGTAGTTTGATGATTTGTTTTCATATACAACACAAAAAGCACAATCCGTGAAGAAAAGAATTGATCATGTGTACTTGGTTAAATTTAAATTCTCCAATCTGGGAAAGACAGCATTCACAGATTGGAAATACAAACTCCTGACTAAGATAATACATTTGTAAAACACATATCTGCAGAAAGACTTGTATGCAAATTATTCAAAGAACCAGTCAAACGCAGCAACAAGAAAACAAACTCCCCAAATTAAAATAAATAGACCAAAATATGAATAGACAAGTTACCAAAAATATATATATATACACATGGGAAATAAGCAAATATAAATTGCTCAACAACAAGGAATTATTGGAAAATAAAATCCATTGTGCATTAAGAAAAAGCAAATTAAAACACCAATGAGATACTCTACTCTTCTAGTAGAATAGCTAAAAACCAAAAACTGACAATACCAATTACTGGTGAGGATGTGGGACAATAGGAAATCTCATTCATTGCTGATGGGAATACACATAGTATAACCTCTTAAGAAGACATCTTGCTAATTCTTGTGAAGCTAAGTATAGTGTTACTATATGATGCACCAATTGTGCACCAGTGTATTTCTCCAACTACCGTGAAAATATACATCCACACACAGACCCCTAAGAACATCTAAAAAGCAACTTTATTCACAATGACCAAAACCTAGAAGGAACCATGATATCCTTTAACAGGTGAATGACACCCAAGTGTGGGACACTGGGTGAAGATACTTGAGGAACACTTGGGCTACAGGCACAGGGTAAGGAAACACACGAGTTCAGACAAGGCCTAGAGGAACAGTAGATGAAAACACTGGTTGTCTAGATGGGCTGGAGGCATAGAGAACGTAGACAAACACGAGCTGGCATGGGCTGGAGCACAGCTGACAGGCACACTCAGGGATGTAAAGGGATGCAGACACATGGAGTGAGAGAGACATGTGAGGTCTGGTATCAAATGTGAGCACAGGAGATAGAGACACTCGAGGAAAGATACCTGCTGCAAGTACGTGAGAGAATGAAATTAGGTGTCTGACATGGGTTTTAGAGAGATGGAATGGAGACTTACATGAGTTGACATGGGCTACAGGAACAAGGAATGGAGACTTTTGAGAGGTGGTATGGACAGAGGGGAGAGAAAACCTTGACAACACAAAAGGTCAGACGTGGGCTGCAATCATATGAAATGGTGACACTGGACAGAAGATATCAGCTTCAGGTAGAGGGAGGGAGACACACGAAGGCTGGCATTGTTGCAGGCTCATGGGCTGGAGATCCTATGGGACAGACATGGGTTGCAGCACAGAGTTTAGAAATACACTAGAGAAGACAAGAGATACCAGCTACATCTGTGCTTAGAAGGCAAAGGTGTGTAGCCTTAAATGAATGTATGAATATGGAAGAAAGACAGGAAATCCATAATCTCAGCTTCTGTCTTAAGAATTAAAAGAGAATCACACTGGGAAAAGTACAGAATGGAAACAATAATAAAGATAAGAATCAATGAAATAGAAAAATACTAAAGAAACAAATCAAGCTAAAAGTTATTTTTAAAAATATTAATAAAGTTAATAAACCACTAACAAAACTGATTAAGAAAAAAAAAAAGAAATGAAACACAAATCACCAGTATCAGAAATCAAATAGGAGTTTTTGCGCCCAAGGTGGGGCTACACTGGCTGGCAAGTTGCGTTCTCTGGGTGGAAGAACTGCCTTCTCCCTGGATTACTGCAGCGGATGAAATACGTGAACCCCTGACGAAAGCCGGCAAAATGTAAGACTTCTTACCACGTCAGCCTCCCGGAATCTCTACCTGTGGAGTCCGGTGGAAGGAAGTGGTGAGAAATTTTTTCTCTTTCTAAATTTAGATTGGCAGGAGAAAATATTTGGGAAACTAGTTTCTTGTGCTTTTAGTGACTCTGGTAAATTTGATAGAGTACTCTTGGTTTTGATCTTGATCCCTTTTCCTCCCAGAGGTAGTCTCTGTTTTTCTCTTTTGTCTGTGTCTTTTGTCATAAGAAGGAAATACCATAGAGTAGGACGCAGGCGTAGGCCCTATAAGCCTGCTGTCCAGGCCGGCCCCACAGACTGGTGAGTTTGCGGGTCTCACCAGACTGGTGTCTATTTAGACAAACTTTGCTGTGGGTTAATATGCACATGAAGTGAAGGCCATTGCCAAGGGAATCTTGGAAGCCAAAAAGGCCGCAGATTTTCTGGGCACGGGTCGAGCAGTTAAGAGCCATTAGGTCGCTCGCCACTTTGAGGAGACTCCTGTGACACGATAAGTTGGTCACGGAACGGGGTAGATGACACAGGTTCCCTGCCAACTGCAAGAAAATGTCCGTGCAATGACGAGGTACTCTGTAAAGCACACAGTCCCCAACCCCGTGGCACTTGCCCCCCAGGTATTATTCTAACTCCAAGAGACCTAAGGCGTGGCTAAAGTTGTCATTGTGCACGTAAGAACAAAACCGGATGAGGTTTTTCCTTCTGTTTTGTTCTGTGTCCTGAGAAAACTTGGCTTTGTGACCAGTGAGAATATTCTCCTTTGTCTCCACCATACGGAAGGTGCACTTACCGGGGTGCCCCTTGGTGGCCAGTCGAGTAGACTGGGGTTCTGAACTGTCTCTTTGTCCGGCTGTGCCAAGCTCTCGGGGGAGTGTGTCATAAAGGACCCAGTCCATAAGGGCTTTTGTCGTCTTAACCACCGTTGCTTGTTAGTGCTGAAAAAATCTCATTTCAGTACCACCTGCCCGGTGTCACAGATTAGCGGGTCTGTGACTGGAGGCGTCCCAAACTATTGTGGGAGACCGGAGACACCGTTTTCACTACACCATCCTTACCGCCTGTGCAACGAAGGTCTTTACTTTTTCTGAATATCTTTGAGAATAAATTCTGTGGATCATGGGGGCTACATCATCTGCGCCCTCACCAGGGACGCCTCTTGCGTCCATGATAGATTTATTCTAAGCGTGAAAAGTTACCTCCGGGTCTTTCCTTAAAAATGCTTATTAGTTCGAGTCACTATTAGAATAAATATACAAATGAAGATCCTACTCGTCAATGGCCAGACGACGGATCCTTTAAATTAGAAAAACTTCTAAATTGAGAAAAAAAAAATGTTTTGAGAGCTCTCACATAATTATTTATTTGGTACCTAAGAAAAGGCCAAAAAAAGGGAAGAGAAAAATTTGACTAGCCTTAAGACCTTGACTCAGGTTACAAATAAATTGAAAACATGTAAAAGTGTAAGTGTTGATAAGATTATAAAGGTTAGAATGTTTGAGTTAATTTTATATAAAAAAGTTACATCAACTTTGCCTGAATATGTTTTAAAATGTCTGACTGAAAATGCTTCCCTTGTCCAAAATTAAAAAAACAAGACCTATTGATAAAAATCTTAATAATAACTATGTTTAAAGGTATAAGCAGTGATAAAATTGACATAAAATTTTGTAGAAAAAAACTGATGTTATTTCTATTACAGAACTGGTTAACAAAAATAGTAATTTAAATGATGGCTAATTTTATCTGAAGTCTTATAAAGTCTTATAGACAATCTAAATAATTATTGAAAACAAATAAATAGTTGTGAAAAAAATAAATGTTAGATAAACTTTAAACAATAATTATGTGTTATGGTAGTTACTGCTTCCAAACTCTTTTTAGTGACTTAAAGCTTTAGAGTTTTGCTAAATTTTATAAAAAAAAATTCACTGAGTATCATCATTTCCAAATAACATAAGATATTAGACATTGCTAAATGTACGTTTGTCTACTTTTGGCTTTTCATTACAGGAAAACTAAAAGGTGTTTTGGGTCTATTGGTAAACATGTGTTTTATTAAAGATTATACTATAAAGTAACATGTTTCTAGAAGTTATAAAGTGTTTATAAATTTTCCAAGCCACAAGATACTAATGTAAAAAAAAGTTTATAATTGTTTAGTTTTTACTTACAAATTGAAGTTTCTAAATGTTAAAATTTCTAATTAGTATATGTGATTAAAAATTAAGAAAAATATGTCTGTGTACAAGGAAAATAAGATATATAAAAAAAGAACAAAGAATAGAAATATTTTGTTTGTTTGATTAAAAAGGATAAATTTGTCCTCAAATACTAGAAAAAAAAAAAGACATGAGACAAATTCTAAATATAAAAAAAAAGTTATAAAAAGTTTGTAAAAGAAAAATTCTGGAAAAAGAGTTTTTGCATGGTCAAGTTGGCTAAGATTAAAATAAATTTAATTAAGTAAATGAGTTTTAATAGCAGAAGTAAGCTGGTGCAAAATTAAAATTTCTCGTAAAAAGATAATTTGCTTAAACTTGATAAAGAGGTTATAAAAGATTTTTCTTTACCTTTGAGTAAGTCTACCTAAAAAAAAAAAAACTGTTAAAATAATTTCCTGTGTTCAAAAGACTGAGGTCTCTCTATTAAGGCTTTTTAGACTGTTAATGCTATGTTTGCTTTGACTTTTTATATTTTGGACAAACTCTCCAAAATTCATATCTTAAAATAAGTCTTTTTTTCTTTAAAAATTTTCAAAGGGCCCTGGAACTTCTCAAAAAAATTTGCTCTCTTCCTATAAGAGAAAAGATACTAAACTTATTAGGCTTATTCAGTATGTTAAATTACATAGAAAACATTGTCAGACAAGTGATGATAAGCCTGCTTAAGTGGTATTTTGTGGGTTAATGTTAATGATATAGGCGTTTTAAAATTGTATAACATTACTAAAATTCTGATCTGTCCTGGTTATCAGTCATATTTCTGGTTATTATTATTTTAAAATGTTGTACGTCACAAAATTAACCAAATTTCTCTGTCAGTTGCCATTTTGAGGTCTTGTTGTTTACAGACTCATTTCTTTGCTCTAATGCTTTTGCAAAATATGTTTCAACTTCAGAAAAATTCATAAAAAAGACTCTGATATTTACACTAGAATACAGGTTTCTGACAAACTTTCTGATCATAAAACTGAACTTGGTAAAAAATTACAGAAATCTGATAGAGAAACTGACTTCATAAAGCTGCTAACAAAAAGACTGGGATCAAAAATGGATTACACAGGACTGAATGAACTGATAAAGATGATTATAATTTTTATGATTTTTCATTTAAAATATTGCTGAATTTTTAATGTTTTGTTTTTTCAGATTTAAAAAAAACCTTTTTCTCTTTTCTCCCGAGATAGCTATGACTTACAGCAATTTAATAAATGATATTTTTATAAATAAAATTAAAATATTTATCTTTTTCTCTCTATCTGATCCCTCAAATTTAGAAACTCTTAGTGAATAAATATTGTTGTTTTCATGACAATATAGTTATTTACATAAGTTCAATAAAAATCTGTTCTCCTTATAACAAGACACAATTAAAAACACTAGTTATATTACCAAGGTTGTGACTGGAACATCATATTTGCGATATAACCATACAGCTTTAGAAAAATAAAGATTAGACTTTATAAAATAAAGCCACGTGAAAATATTGGCCTGGTACCTTATGTTCCAAGCAGCACTTAGCAAGATAAGTAAAGAATGTCACTTATCTGACAGGTACAAAAAACCTCAAAATATTTTGAGAAAACCTCGAAAGAAAAAAATTCACCCAAATCTGTAGATATTACAGGCAAAGTCTGATGACAAAATCCTTGGCTTGGCTTTCCTGGCCTCGAGAGGCCTTTAAAGTTCAATCTGAGATTCCTTATAAAAAGTTCCAGCAAAGCAGATTTAAAAGAGCCTATGTGATCAATTGCTATTCTTGCTGTACTTATGTAAATAATTGGGCCAACTCTATTGGAACTAGACTTATTTTGCAAACTAGTTAGTTTTAATTTGGCTATCTTTGATAAAAATGAGGGTGATTTTAGGAAAAGAAATTATATTTCAGTAAAAACTATAGTATACATTTGTGGATATTAGATCCTAGTTTTGTTAATTGTCTTTTAAGATTTTTGTTTTATATCTGTTGACTAGACTAGATCCTGATTTCTTCTAGTCTCCTAAAATATCTGGCTACAGATATCCAAACTAACGTTTTTGATTTTTTTCCATCATTTTCATTTGAAATCACTAAAAACTGAACCTGCCCTTTTTCCTGAAGCCTTCCAAACTGAAGCTGATAGACTTGATATAAACTTGAGATGACCTGACGACACCATCCAAGACATTTTAAACTGCAAAAGATGCTTTGACGCTGACATCTAAAATTCTTCTTCACTGGCTGTCCTCTAAACTCAAAAACTGCTTTACAACTTGCTCTAACCATTAACCTTGTTTTTCTTTCGTTTACACAAAAATGCTTCTTATTAAATACTTGATTGCTTGCTTCCACAATATAGGCATAACCTTGAGAGCCCACCTACATCACCACCTTCCAAAAAAAACTTAATTAAACTGATCTATTATCAGGACTAAAAAATGGGTTCAGTGAGATAAAACAATCTACCAACTCAGCTTCTGGACTATAAAACTTCTTTAAGTTTCAAAAAGACTGTGAAACTTTTAGTTTCAAAGGTGGGACTGTGGGAGATCAAGATTTGGCCACTCTGAAATCTCTCTCTTTACCTTGGTTGTTTTCTCTAGGGACATTTGACCTCCCCCACTAACTGCCTAAAAAATTTGACATGGTAGCTCCTTCCTGGAACAGATCTATCATGATGGCTGTAAAGATAACGTAGGGTAAATGTTACAATAGGAAAGGCACCAACAAGCCCCTCTTATCAGAAGTTCTGTCTCTCTGGCCACATTCTCTGGATGACCCTGTAAAGAGTTGCCAGACAATCATTTACATTTATAAGGAAAATCTCCATTTGTAAATGTATCTCCCTCTCTGTTTGGAGAAAAGAGGGAGATGAGCTCATTTCTAGTGACTTGTCAATGTGGAAGGTGAGGCCTTGAGCTACATAATAAACCTTACTCTTGTTTACTGTGCTTTAGTGGTAATCTCCTATAACTGACTCCCCCCACCCCCAAAATCCTCCTTTGTCATTGGCTGAAAATGATATTTAAGACGAGAATTTCTGCTATTGTGTTGAAAAACACAGCGTCCCTGCTCTCTCCCATGGTATACATGTTATTAAACTTGGTATTATTTTCTCCTGCTAACCTGTCTTGTTGATTATTTGGCCAGCCAGAAGAACCTTAAGAGAAAGGGCAGAGAGAGATTCTCCCTCTCCCCCGACATAGGCAATCTAAATAATTATTGGGAACAAGTAACTAAATAGTTGTGAAAAAGATGAATGCTGGGTGAACTTTAAATAATAATTATGTGTTATGGTGGTTACAGCTTCCAAACTCTTTTTGGTGACTTAAAACTTTAGAGTTTTGCTAAGTTTTGTGATAAAAATTCACTGAGTATCATCATTTCCAAATAAGATAAGATATTAGACATTGATTGCTCAATGTACGTTTGTCTACTTTTGTCTTTTGGTTACAGGAAAACTAAAAGGTGTTTTGGGTCTATTGGTAAACGTGTTTTATTTAAAGATTGTACTATAAAGGAACATATTTCTAGAAGTTATGAAGTGTTTATAAATTTTCCAAGCCACGATATACTAATGTAAAAGAAAGTTTATATTGGTTTACTTAGTTTTTACTTACAAATTGTTTCTAAGAGTTAAAATTTCTAATTAGTATATGTGATTGAAACTACTAAATATTAAGAAAAAATATGTCTGTGTACAAGGAAAGTAAGATGTATAAAGAAGGAACAAAGAATGGAAATATTTTATTTGATTGATTAAGAAAGATAAATTTGTCTTCAAGTACTAGGAGGGAAAAGAAAGACATGGGACAAATCTGAATGTAAAAAGAAAGTTATAGGTTTGTGGAAGAGGAATTCTGGAAAAGGAGTTTTTGTATGGTCAAGTTGGCTAAGATTGAAATGAATTTAATTAAGTAAATGAATTTTAATATCAGAAGGAAGCTGGTACAAAATTATGATTTGGTTTCTTTCTCTTAAAAGGATAATTTTCTTGAACTTGATAAAGAGGTTATAAAAGATTTTTCTTTACCTTTGTGTAAGTCTACCTAAAAGACAGAAAAAAAAAAAACTGTTAAAATAATTTCCTGTGTTTAAAAGACTGAAGTCTCTGTATTAAGGTTTTCGGACTGTTAAAGCTCTTTTTGCTTTAACGTTTTCTATTTTTGACAAGCTCCCCAAAATTCATATCTTAAATAAAGTCTTTTTTTTACTTTTTTACTTTGAGAATTTTCAAAGGGCCCTGGAACTTCTCAAAGAAATTTGCTCTCTTCCTATAAGGAGGAAGACAAAGAAATTTGCTCTCTACCTATAAGGAGGAAGATACTAAACTTATTAGGCTTATTCAGTATGTTAAATTACATGGAAAGCATTGTCAGACAAGTGATAAGTCTGCTTAGGTGTTATTATGTGGGCAAATGTTATTGACATAGGTGTTTACTGAAATTCTGATCTGTCCTGATTATCAGTCATAATTCTGGTTATTATTAAAGTGTTGTATGTCACAAAATTAGCCAAATTTCTCTGTCAATTGCCATTTTGAGGTCTTGTTGTTTACAGACTTATTTCTTTGCTCTAATGCTTTTGCAAAATATTTCAACTTCAGAAAAATTCATGGAAAGGACTCTGACATTTACACTGGAGTACAGGTTTCTGACAAACTTTCTGATCATAAAACTGAACTTGGTAAGAAATTACAGAAATCTGATGGAAAGACTGAAAACTTCATGAAGCTGCTAAGAGAAAGATTGGGATCAAGAATGGATTACACAGGACTGAATGAACTGATAAGGATAATTATAACTTTTATGATTTTTCATTTGATGTATTGCTGAATTTTTAATGTTTTGTCTTTTCAGAGTTAAGGAAAACTTTTTCTCTTTTCTCCTGAGCTAGCTATGACTTATAACAATTTGGTAAATGATATTTTTGTAAGTAAAATTGAAATATTTCTCTTTTTCTCTCTATCTGATCCCTCGAATTTGGAAACCCTTAGTAAGTGAGTATTGTTGTTTTCATGGCAATATAGTTATTTGCATAAGTTCAATAAGAATCTGTTCTCCTTATAACAGGACACAATTGGAAACACTGGTTATATTACCAAGGCTGTGACTGGAACATCATATTTGCGATATAACCATACAGCTTTTGAGGAATGAAGATTGGACTTTATGGAATAAAGCCACGTGGAAATATTGGCCTGGTACCTTATGTTCCAAGCAGCACTTACCAAGATAAGTAAAGAATGTCACTTATCTGGCAAACACAAGGAACCTCGAAATATTTCGGGGGAACCTCGGATGAGAGGAATTCACCCAAATCTGTAGGTATTACAGGCAAAGTGATGACAAAATCCTTGGCTTGGCTTTCCTGGCCTGGAGAGGCCTTTAAAGTTCAATCTGAGATTCCTTATAAAAAGTTCCAGCAAAGCAGACTTAAAAGAGCCTATGTGATCAATTCCTATTCTTGCCGTACTTATGTAAATAATTGGGCCAACACTATCGGAACTAGACTTATTTTGCAAACTAGTTAGTTTTAATTTGTCTATCTTTGATAAAAATGAGGGTGATCTTAGAAAGAAAAATTATATTTCAGTAAAAACTATAGTGTACATTTGCGGATATTAGATCCTAGTTTTGTTAATTGTCTCTTAAGTTTTTTGTTCTATATCTGTTGACTGGACTGGATCCCGATTTCTTCTAGTCTCCTAAAATATCTGGCTACAGATGTCCAAACTAACGTTTTTCATTTTTTCCATCATTTTCATTTGGAATCACTAAAAACCTGCCCTTTTTCCTGAAGCTTTACAAACTGAAGCTGACGGACTTGATATAAACTTAAGAGATTACCCGATGACATCATCAGAGACACTTTAAACTGCAAAAGATGCTTTGATGCTGACATCTAAAAATCTTCTTAACTAGCTGTCCCCTATACTCAGAAACTGCTTTACAACTTGCTCCAACCATTAACCTTGTTTTTCTTTCGTTTACATAGAAATGCTTCCATTAAATACTTGATTGCTTGCTTCCACAATATAGGCGTAACCTTGAGAGCCCACTTGCATCACCACCTTCTAAAATGAACTTAATTGAACTGATCTATTATCAGGACTAAGAAATCTGTTCAGTGAGATGAAACAATCTACCAACTCAGCTTCTGGACTATGAAACTACTTTAATTTTCAAAAGGACTGTGAAACTTCTAAGGAAGTTTCAGAGGAGGGAACTGATGGTGCTCAGGGCAAGCTACCCCAGGAGGCACCACTCTGGTATGCAGATTATTTCGAGCTGAAGACAATAAGGACTCAGAGAACTCATGAAGAATATTTGAGTTTCCCCTTCCAAACTGCCTAAAGAATTTAAAACAAAAGATCTGTTTCAGGAACGAGTTATTATCATGATGGCTGTAAAGATAATGTAGGATAGCGGTTACAACAGGAAAGGCACCAAGCACCTTTTATCAAAAACTTTCTCTCTCCCTGGCCACATTATCTATTGATGACCCTGAGAAGAGTTGCCATGCAAACATTTGCATTTCTATCTCCATGGGAGTTGCCTCTTGCCCTCTGAGGTCCAAGACCACTACCCACCCCCAACACCTTCCTCGCCTTTAACTGCAATACTTTAGGGGACAGCTTAGACAGAGGGAAGAGTTGCTCATTTCTGAGTTTCTCCCAAGTATACCTGTTATTAAACTTGGTATTATTTTATCCTATTAAAAAAAAAGAAATCAAATAAGAAGTATTCTCTAGAGAGTGCTTAGATCTTAACAAGATACACCATTTTGTGAAATACTTAGGACTGCGAATTAGACACCAAACATCAAAATTCACTTTATAAAAAAACAATATACTGAAACTGACACAAAAAATAACATAAAATAGGAAAACTCACATATCTACTAAATAAATTGAATTGTTAAAACGTCAAGCCAACTAACCAACAAAAACCACAAACACTTTCCACAAGCAAAACTCTAAGTCTGGGACTATTAACTATTGCAGACAATAGAGGGAGGAAGGAAGGAAAGGTTCAGATTCCAGATTAGACTGAACACAAAACTAATAGAGATTTTATTCACATTGAATACAATACAAAGAAGATTCTTTACCACACAGGACCTCTGAAGTCATCTTTCCACTATACTACCCAATAAGTTGAACCTAGAGAAGAACTGGAGAAAAAAAGAACTACACTTATTAAATATTTTTAACACAGTAAAGAAACTGAGGTTATCTAAACTGAAGAGGAAAATGCTAATGTTGGATTCCCAAGGGGAAGGGGAGGGAAATCCCAACTCACCAGGTCTCGGGATGACGCGGGCCCACAGACACAGAAGACCGAACTTGATGCAAACGCAAGAGGTTTATTGAACGGAGCTCCGGGTCGACTCGTGTCTCTCGCAGGAGACAGAGGGGTCGACCCCGAGCCTTAGGGGGCAAGTTCTTTTATAGGATTTGGGAGCATAAAGCGGGAAAAGGTTGGCGCGGTTTTACATGATTGGTTAATTCAAAACATTCAGACAGTTACATTTTATGGCGCGAATTGCTACGGCGCGAAACAGCTATCAAGGTGCACACACATGTCCCCATCTGGGCCCCCTCCACCCCGACCCTCCCAAACTTATCCCTCTGTAGCACTCCCTTGTTCTCAATTTTCTCTGAACAGTTTAGGGTGAGTCTTCCGCGAACAGAGTCAGTTGGGATCGATAGACTCTATTCATAGAAGACTCGCCCCAACTGCCCCTTAAGGTGTTAACATATTAAATTTTTAACATAATTTACATCCTTCATTCCCCACTTCTTCTTTTGTCCCTAGTTCTAATCTTAGAACTTAGTTTTCGGTGTCTACTAAGTGGCTCATGGCGTGGGAGAGCTTGGTAATGGCGTTGGAGCATCATAGCATGCACTGCATTGACTCTTTTTCTTATGCCAAAAACCAAAAGTAGAAAAAGAATTAACAAAGGCCCTGCTAGGGAGGATAGTAAGGACGTCACCCAGGGGGACTTAGTGAACCAGGATTCAAACCAGCTTTGTTGGGCCTCCCTGCTTCGCTGCCTCATGTCCAATCTCTTCTTTAATTTTTGCATTGAATCTCGGACTACTCCTGTGTGATCTGCATAGAAACAGCAGTCTTCTTTAAGAGCTGCACAGAGCCCTCCCTCCCTTAAAAACAACAGATCTAATCCCCTTCTATTCTGGAGCACTACTTCAGACAGGGAGGTGAGGGACTCTTCTAGCTTAGAGATAGACTGCTCTAAAGTCCTGAGGTCTTCATCTATAGCATTGCTCAGGGCAGTTAATCCTCTCTCCCCTGCAACTAAGGCTGCAGTGCCGGTTCCTACGCCCGCGGCAACTCCCAGTCCCAGGAGCACAGCTAGGGTGAGGGATACTGGTTCTCTTTTCCTTAGTATAGATTTCTGATCAAACTCATCTTCGAAACTATTGGCAGTATGATAGTAAATTCTAGGCACTAACTGCACAAGCACGCAAAAATAGGGGTATGCCTTTAGTTTACCCTTGCGATGGGGGGAGTGGCATCCTCCGGCTTGTTTTGCCCTCCCCTCGTCGACCCATGAAATCCCAGTCGGGGGTTCCTATAGCCAGTTTACAAAGGTCAGGGTGTAAGTCCGGCCACCATGTCCAAGGGGAAGCAGTTTTTTGGATTGACCATGTTATATCTCCTACCTGGGAGACGACTTGCCACGTGAGCAGTTGAGGAGCGTGGGGGTTAGGATTGGACGGTCTGTCTGCCGTCCCCACGACGCAAACGCAGCTTAAGAGGGTTATCAGTCTTTTCCACCTTCCAAAGATCTGCTGCATTCTGGGGTGCCTTCTTCACGTGTGTGGCGTGAACCCAAGAAGTTATACCGTCCACCTTGACTGCTGTGGGTGTAGTGAGGAGCACCACGTAGGGCCCTTTCCAGCGTGGTTCTAGCGACCCCGTCCGATGTCGTCTCACAAGGACAGAGTCCCCAACCTGGAACTGGTGCGGTATGAGCAGATCACCAGGCTGGTAAGCCTCTTTTAGCTGGTTCCAGATGTCGCGCCTGACAGCCTCGAGTGCTTTCAAGCGGGCTGACAAAGGTATAGAAGGTACAATGTCAGGGTCATGTATCCCTATTTGTGCCAAAGGGGGAGGGGTTCCATAGAGGATCTCAAAGGGTGTAAGTTTTAAGGGTCCCTGTGGGGTGTTCCGGACGCGGAACAGGGCAAAGGGCAGGAGGGCTGTCCAGTCATTATCGCCGGTCTCCATAGACAATTTAGTTAGGGTCTCTTTAATTGTTCTATTCATCCTCTCTACCTGGCCTGAACTCTGGGGTCTATAAGCACAATGTAATTTCCAATTGATCCCCAGTTGACTGGCCAGTCCCTGACTTACCTGGGCAACGAATGCAGGACCGTTGTCAGATCCAATTACCTTTGGGATCCCGAATCTCGGGAGGATTTCTTCCAATATCTTCTTGGCTACTACAGAGGCAGTCTCTTTTCGGGTGGGGAAAGCCTCTACCCATCCCGAGAAGGTATCTACAAATACTAGAAGATATTTATTTCCATACCGGGCCGGTTTGATTTCAGTAAAGTCTATCTCCCAAAAGGCTCCTGGCCTATTTCCCCGGAGTCTGTGTCCCGTGCTGCATTTGGAAACTGCAGCGTTTGTGAGAGCGCAGGCTCTACAATTTTTATACCTGGTACGGGGAGGCCTGGATAATTTCAATTAGTTTCTGAGGGCTCAAGTGGGTTAGCCGGTGTAGATGTGATAGATATTCTCGCCCTTCTGCAACGGAAAGGACTTTCTCTTTTTTAGTTAGTTCCCCACCGGAGGCAGCTTTGCTGACCTTAGCTCCCTGGAGAGCCAGGACCATAGGTCCTAGTGCCGCCCGCTTGGCTAGGCGGTTCCCTTGAGCTATGGGGTCGGTGCCTTTCTGATGACCTGGGCCACAGTCTTATTTTCAGTTAACCTTAACGCCTGTGTCAGGGCGATAAGCTCAGCCTTTTGTGCAGAAGTCCCTTCCGGCAAGCGGCTTGCCCACAGAGTCTTTTTCCCGTCTACCACAGCCGCCCCAGCCATCCTCTTACCTTCTGCCATGAAGCTGCTGCCGCCGGTGTACCAATTAGGGGCTCCAGCCCATGGCTCGTCTGGCAGATCGGGTCGGGTCATCTGCTTCGGGCAGTAGTGTGGCCGGGTTTAAGATGGCCGGTGGGGCGAAGGTAATTCTCTTCAGTTAGGAGCAGACTTTGGTAGTGAGTCATCCGGGCGTTAGTCATCCATCGATCTGGAGGCTGTCTGATAATGCTTTCTAAGGCATGGGGGGCTACTACGGTTATCTGTTGGCCCAGAGTTAACTTATCTGCATCTTTTACCAGCTGGGCAGTGGCGGCGATTGCCCTTAAGCAGGAGGGCCATCCACTGGCTACCGGATCCAGTTTTTTGATAGATATGCGACTGGGCGCTTCCAGGGCCCAAGGGCTTGAGTTAGGACTCCCCGGGCGATTCCCTTTCTTTCATCTACATACAAGGTGAAGGGCTTGGTCAAATCTGGTAGGGCCAACGCGGGTGCCTCTAATAATGCCTGTTTTAGAGTCTCAAAAGCCTTCTGGTGCTCTAGAGTCCAGACAAAGTTCCCACTTTCCTTAGTCAATGGGTACAGTGGAGCAGCCAGGGTAGCAAACCCTGGGATCCACAATCGGCAGAAGCCGGCTGTCCCCAGGAATTCCCTTACCTGGCGAGCGGAGGTTGGGGCCGGGATCTGAGTCACAGTCTTTTTCCGGGCGTCGGTTACTACTTTCTCCTGGCACAATTGTGCCTTCTTCTTTGACGCCCGGTACCCCAACTCACCCAACTCGGCCAGGAGGCGCTTGGTTCCTTCCTCACAGTCTCCCGGGGTTTCCGCCGCCAACAGTAGATCATCTACATACTGTAAAAGAGTCACTTGAGGGTTTTTAACCCTATTGTCAGTCAAATCCCTGTGGAGGGCCTCATCGAACAGGGTGGGGGAGTTTTTAAACCCTTGAGGCAGTCTTGTCCAGCGATCCCCATATCAGGGTCGCCCACTCGAAAGCAAAAAGTAATTGGCTCTTTGGGTGCAGCCGCAGACAGAAGAATGCATCTTTCAGGTCCAGGACAGTATACCATTTCCGTGATGGGGGGAGGGAGCTGAGTCACAGTAGGGTGTAAGTCCTGCACTCTCTTGTTCACTTCCCTCAAATCCTGGACCGGCCTATAATCAGCAGTTCCAGGCTTTTTTACAGGCAGAAGAGGGGTGTTCCAAGGAGACCGGCAAGGAACCAGGCATTCCCTTGCCCAGTGTCCTCTCTCCTTACAATAGGCACATTGGTCCTTGTCTTAGGGCTGTCGTCTGCGCGAGCCTGGTCGTGGGGCGTTGCCCAGGTTCCCTGACTGCCTATGATCTGGCCCTGTCGCCTTTATCACTGCGGCCAGTATTTTGGTCAGTTTCTTCTCTTGTCTCCTATCTCTCTTATCTTCCCTCTCTTCAGCCTCCCTTCTTTCTCTCTCTCGCTTTTCCTCCTCACTCTCTCTTTTATGATACACCTTTTCAGCCTCCTTTACCACATCCCGCAAGTCGTAGTCCTGCAGCCCTTCTAGCCTTTGTAATCTCCTTTTTATATCTGGGGCAGACTGTCCAATAAAGGCCATAATGACAGAGGCCTTTTGCCCTTCCGAGGATGGGTCGAAGGGCGTATACCTGCGGTAAGCCTCCATCAATCGTTCTAGGAAAACGGAGGGAGGTTCAGTGGGCCCCTGCTGGATCTCTCTTACCTTAGCCAAATTGGTGGGCCGCCTTGCGGCCCCTCGGAGACCCGCCACTAGAGCCCGGCGATAAACGGACAGCGCCTCCCTACCTTCAGCCGTGTTATAGTCCCAATTGGGCCGGTTGTGCGGAAACCCTTCTTCCGCCTCAGCTATCGTTGCCGGCTGCCCGTTGGTGCCTCGGATATTTTTTCTTGCTTCCTGTGTGATTCTTTCTCTCTCCTCCGTGGTAAAGAGTGCCTGTAAGAGCTGTTGACAATCATCCCAAGTGGGCTGATGGGAAAACATTAGGGACTCTATCAGGGCGGTTAATCCGGCGGGGTTTTCTGAAAAGGGGGAATGGTTATTTTTCCAGTTATACAGGTCTGAGGAAGAGAAAGGCCAGTACTGGAGGGGTGACAGCTGGTTGGGCCCCGCAGGAGCTCCATACTCTCTTAGCGGGAGCGCCACCGTGGTATCAGGCCCGTCCGGAGTGGCTCCACGGCGGCTTCGGGTTCCAGCGGAGGGACCCGAGCCAGTCGCCCTCCGTCCTGATTGCGATCCTGGAGCGGGGGAGGGGTAAGGGGGAGGCGAGAAAGGGGGCCATTCGGGAGGAGGCTCAATCTCAGGGTAGACCCCGGGGGGGGCCGAAGGGGTCTCCGACTCCGCTGTTCGAGTTGATTTCGATTTTTGTCGTGTCTCCGCATCCTGCAGCGCCAGGACTCGGGGGCTTAGTTTTTCTGCTTTTACCCATGGCTTAACCCACGGGAGTGGGTTCTGCACCAGATCCTGCCACACTGTAATATATGGTCGTTGGTCAGGATGGGACCCCGGTCTCTCCTGGAAAACAATAGCCCTCACCGCGAGGATAATAGTTAGATTAAACGTCCCCTCAGGGGGCCAACCCACATTGAGGGAGGGCCACTCAGAGGTGCAAAAAGTCTGCCAGCGCCCTTTCTTTATTTCTACCAATAAGTCGTGCGCTCTCGCTCGCACTTCAGTCCAGTGGTCTAAGGTCAAAGAGAGGGGGGTCGTCATAGTCTGTCCCATCCCGTCAAATGAGGTCCACGTAACGAACAAAAACAGAACAATAAACACTAAAGACACACTAAAACACAGACAACCCTGCCCGGAAGGCGTCTCTACAAGCCAGCCGAAGGCGGCTTCAGACGGGAGGGGTTTCCGAGTCCTCCCCGGGAAAAGGTATCGCTCCTTTTCCCACCTGGAAGGGGGGTTGGTCAGGCTTTCCTGACTCCCCTTATCCCTTGGGGCGTCCCCCAGGGTTGCAGCCTGCAGTCCCTAGCACGTCTGCCACTGCAGCCGTTGGGTCCTCACGGCCCGAAGCGGCGGCTGCCCGATACTGAAACCAAAACAATAAAACAATACTTTGCGGCGCCGCACACACTCACACATTCAGTCACTCAGGCCTACCTCCAAGGGGTCTTCGGAGTCTGGGGTTACCGCGTGGATCCCGGACGAGCCCCCAAATGTTGGATTCCCAAGGGGAAGGGGAGGGAAATCCCAACTCACCAGGTCTCGGGATGACGCGGGCCCACAGACACAGAAGACCGAACTTGATGCAAACGCAAGAGGTTTATTGAACGGAGCTCCGGGTCGACTCGTGTCTCTCGCAGGAGACAGAGGGGTCGACCCCGAGCCTTAGGGGGCAAGTTCTTTTATAGGATTTGGGAGCATAAAGCGGGAAAAGGTTGGCGCGGTTTTACATGATTGGTTAATTCAAAACATTCAGACAGTTACATTTTATGGCGCGAATTGCTACGGCGCGAAACAGCTATCAAGGTGCACACACATGTCCCCATCTGGGCCCCCTCCACCCCGACCCTCCCAAACTTATCCCTCTGTAGCACTCCCTTGTTCTCAATTTTCTCTGAACAGTTTAGGGTGAGTCTTCCGCGAACAGAGTCAGTTGGGATCGATAGACTCTATTCATAGAAGACTCGCCCCAACTGCCCCTTAAGGTGTTAACATATTAAATTTTTAACATAATTTACATCCTTCACTAATAGGTGACATTTACCATCTTCAATGTATGAGGAAGTCCAGAGAAGGCTAAATTTAAAAAGTGGATATAAAGTGAAAATTATTTAAATAACACAAAGAAAAATTTTATTATATGGCAAAGTAATATAGCAGACAATCAACCAATAAATAAAAAACAATTAATGTATATCATTGATTAGAGATATTAATAATCAACAGAACTGGTTTCTGGAGGTTGTGGAGTCTTTGTCCCTGGAAACTTCTCAGAAACAAACATTAAGCCATTTGTCCTGGATAGACTTTAGACCTTCTCCTGCTGGGGCTCAAGATCCCTTCAAGTTTCTTCTGTAATTTTAATCTACTGCTAAATTAAATGAGAGAAGGCATGGTGAGGTCAATTATGAGTGTGCTCTGGGTGGGTTCCTTAGAGGAGTTGTGGAGAAAGAGTTAACACACCTGGGATCCCGTAGGGTTCTGAGAAGCTGAGAAATAAAAGTATGTAAAGGGCTTGAGACATATTGGGACCTTAGTAAATAACCATTGTTATCAGTAATAATTCGTTTCCAATAGTGTAGATAAAGTTGGCTATTCTGTCTAAAAATCCTCATTCAAAACTGTCTTAGTTGACTGAGGATTAAATAATCAAAGCTGGCTTTGTTTTTAATATTCTTTCCTAGCCAGGTAGGGCTCAAGGGAAGCAAGCAAAGGAATTGAGTGACACTTAGGAGAGTCACAAACCCTGAACTCAGAGTAATGTTTGCTTTAGCCCCTGAAAATTCAGGAGCCTCTAGATCCAAATGCCAACACATTCAAGTTGTTGGTGAATCTTGGTTACGATTTTGATAGTTTTGGCTGTCTGCTCAAGCAAAGCATCCTTTGAAACCTAGGGTTTCTAAGCCGGTGGTTCTCAATGTGTGGCTGGTCAGCAGCATCACCTGGGAAACGGTCAGAGACGTAAATTCTCGTGTCCCCCCATCCTGCTGGATCACAAACTCTG
The DNA here is from genome assembly GCF_020826845.1 of Diceros bicornis minor. Lineage (NCBI taxonomy): Eukaryota > Metazoa > Chordata > Mammalia > Perissodactyla > Rhinocerotidae > Diceros > Diceros bicornis. The sequence goes on along the minus strand of NW_026691857.1, from coordinate 16,829 downwards.
GGATGGGCTCAGCACTCTGTGTTGTAGGGGACCTCCACACGGTTCTAATGCACACTGGAGTTCAGGAACCACTGTCTTAGGAGAAGCCAGTCCTAGGTACAACATAGGGTTAGCCAAGATTCCTCCCCCACGAGGGCTTCTCCTGAGGCCCCATGGCCAAAATAAGGATTCCCCATTATGGCCATAAGAAGAACTCCTATGGCTCAACTCCAGGCAGCCATCCTCAGGAATTTTTCCAATATGACCAGGAGCTCTGAAATTTGAATTCAAAAAAGAAAAACATATAAAAAATTGATTCAACATTCAAGAAATTTTCCTGCTTCAGATTGAGGGTGAAGTAACTGAAATAGAGAAATTTTTCCCAGAACACTGATCTGTCATTTCTTCATGGAAACTACTGAGATCTTTCAGTGAAACTAAACAATGACTAGGAAGGTTATGGTTAGTCTGATGTGTAAGAGGAGAAAGAAAACACAAAGATAAAGAAAACAAACAAACAAACAGGAGAGAGAGAGAGTAAGGAAGGGAGATAGAAACAGGAACCATCAGTCAGAGGTAGTGAGAGGAGGGGAAAGGAATAGAAGATGCAGAGGGAGAGAAGCAGGTGCCGCTCGGTAGGAAACATACCTGTGGACACTGTGCACGTGTGGCTTTCATAGAAAGGTGTAAGGTTTCTAAAAAGCAAAGAAAATAAAAACAAATCCAACCAATTTAGTAATTTGTCCTAAATTTAATTGATCAGGTCTGATCTCTCTGATGTCTTCCTTCTCCTTTATTTCATCCATGTCTCAAATTCTATGTCCTGCCCTTGTCTAAGTCTTCAGAAACATACCACAATTCAAACCTTCACAAGGTGAACTTTTTAAATCATTTCAGGGGCCGGCCTGGTGGCGCAAGCAGTTAAGTGCGCGCACTCCGCTGTGGCGGTCCGGGGTTCGCTGGTTCGGATCCCGGGCACGCACCAACGCACTGCTTGGTAAGCCATGCTGTGGCGGCGTCCCATATAAAGCGGAGGAAGATAGGCACCGATGTTAGCCCAGGGCCGTCTTCCTCAGCAAAAAAGGAGGAGGATTGGCGGATGTTAGCTCAGGGCTGATCTCCTCACAAAAAAAAAAAAATCATTTCAACTTCTTCCTTGCCCTTCTGCACAAAATAGATGCCCTACAGTGTTAGCTTGGTGCCTTTTCAAAAAAACTTTAAAACACTTTATTCTGGGCCGGCTCTGTGGCTTGGCGGTTAAGTGCGCGCGCTCTGATGCTGGCGGCCCAGGTTCGGATCCCGGGCGCGCCCCGAGGCACCACTTCTCCGTCCAACCCGAGGCCGAGTCCCACGTACAGCAACTAGAAGGATGTGAACCTATGACATTCAACTATCTACTGGGGCTTTGGGGGGAAAAATGAATAAATAAAATCTTTAAAACACTTTATTCTTAAAAGTACAGTTTTAGATTTACAGATAATTGAACAGATAGTACATAGAGCTCCATACATCCACTACACTGCCTCTCTCCTCTCTCCCAAGCCCCGTTTCCCCTATTATTAACACCTTGCATTAGTGTGATACGTTTGTTATAATGAATGAACAATATTGAAATGTTGTTATGAACTACAGTCTCTAGTTTAAGGGTCACACTTTGTGTTGTACAGTTCCATGGGTTTTGACACACATATAGTGACATGTAGCCACCATTATGCACAGAACAGTCTCACTACCCTAAAAATCCTCTGAGCATCAGATTAGCTCTTAGTGGCTTTTTAATATATTAACAATTGTCAGAATAACGTAAATTTTTATGATGAAAAATGTTCCACAAGTGCTAAGTTTTGTTAGTCTCACTATTATGATCACTATTAGAAATAATGAAAAAAATGAACCCCTATGTAAATAGAAAAATCGTAGAATTTTAAAGATAAAAAAGATCTGGAAGATTAGGAAATCCCACATTCTTCAAGACTCTGCCCTTCAGTCTCTCAGCTTTCTGTGTCATCTATCTGCCGACTCTGCTGAGGAGAAAGAAAGAAATCGATAAAGAAAAACAAAGCAAAGAACAAATTTGGGTTCTAAGTAGTCCTCTTGAGCCAAATTTAATCACGCATGGATTCTTCTTTATTGCATATTTACATCAGGAACATAATTACTAGCTAGAGCCTAATTTGAGAATATTCATTACGAATGAAAGATGTCATATCTAAGAACAGAACGGAATTTACTGAGGTTTTACTCTTGGGACATTTGTAGGATTAAGTCAGGACATGCTGTGAGAGTGATAAATAAGTTCTATATATTTTTATTCTCCAAGACCATGGATTTCTGCCACACTTTATACCCATGTACTTTGCAACAATGAAAAACAATTAAACACTGACCTTGAATATTTTGCCCTCAGATTCAGTAGTCTTTAAAATATAAATTGAGCAATTTTAATCTAGATGAGTGAAAGACTATGGAGACTTCTAGAATGTCACGTTAGGTCCTTTGGAAGTGAAGAATTGACTTTATAAAGCATTTCTATGCCTTCTCCTACCTTGACAATAGTGCTACTGTGACTCTCTTTTAAAGAGGATAATGGCAGGCTTTACTTTGATTTGCACCCTTTTGTTTTTAGTACATTTACTTAATATTTCTCAGTCTTTTGAAAAGTTTTATGATTAAGCTCAACCTTCATTTAAATCATCAGACCTATTTGATGAAGGCGACGTGAACATTTACTTGCAAACTCCTCAGAAAATTACTAATTTAACCTTCAGATGATCCATTGTAGAACTCAAACTGGATTTCCCAGGCCCCTCAAAATGGCTCATAACTATGTGTTTGTACATTTGTCTGGGAAGATATTATTTAAGGGTACTTGTTCTTCCCAAATGCTTTCTTTACCTCAAACAGTGATATTCCCAAAGTTTTAAGGAAAATGTGGCCAATTTGGTGAAAACCAAGTGACTTGTTTGTTTTAGCATGCCAATGAGATTAAGAAAATAAGTAATTTAATTATTGTTATTGATTATAAAAATCAGAAATTAAGCAAGCTTCTTTGTCCAAAGACATTTCTGCGAGTGAAATCGTCGGAAAAACTGACAGCTAGCTTCCCGTTTTAACCACTAAATCATAAGAAATGTAATACCATGGGCAAACACTTGAACGTTGTCACCTGCGCGAGTCCCCAACGGTATAACCCCATCAGGGCCACAAATCAGGGGAAGGAGCCGGCAGAATGGAGACAGCTGTGGCCTCAGCATCCTTCCTTCCTGGGTCAGAACACGGTCCCAGCTGCTGGCTGTCTAGTTTTCTGGGGAAGCAGAGAATTCTTCTGGGGACACGACACATCAGGTGTTAAGGATGTCATCGTTCTTTTTGAAACAAATGTTAGTTCATGTGATGCACTTCTCAGGACAGGAGGAGCCGCCTCAAGGGAAGGCAGATCTTCTCCAGGAGCTGACGGTCATCCAGGGAGAGCAGAGTCAAGAGCTGCAGAGGGGCAGCCCGCTCCCGCTCTCCCTCTCAGGAACACCTCAGTCCCCAACCCCTCCCGCGCCCACCTCAGCGGTTCCCATTGTATCCTCGGAGACGCCCGAGCATGCGCAGGACGGGAGCTCAAAGCAGCAGAGGGGCCAGCGAGCTGGAGAGCCCCGGAGCGTGTGCACTGGAGGCGGGGTCCCTGGTGTGGACGTGGGTGCCTCGGAGGTTTGTGTGGGGGGATTGGCGATTTCTGGATCCTTCCTCCAGGATTTTCAGCACTGGGGAGCTCTCCTTTCTGTAGTGTGGAGGAGCGCTGGGCAGGAGCGGCGCCGAGGTAGGCAGTGGGCAGCGGGCTTGGCGTGGAGATCTCCGCTGCAGATGGCGGGAGCGCAGTGTCAGGGGCGGGGACCGGGGCTGTTGGTGGGCTGCTCCAGGCGGGGGAGCCCAACTTTGTCCCTTGGAGGAGCAGAGGAGTGCTGCCTGGCAGGCCGGTCCCTCTGTCTTGGCGGGGCCCCACCACAGCGGGGCCTCCTGCCCACCCAGCGGAGGTGCAGGGGGCGGCAGGGAGTCGCCTGCCCTCTGCACGAGCCCTTGAGTTCATGCCACCCAGGACTCCGTCTAGGCCAGGTCGGGATATCTCCCGGTGAACACGGCCCTTCATAAGATGACCTGTGGTCAGCGCTCCTCTGTCTGACTCTGTTCAGGCTATTGGGCTCCTCATTGCGTTCTTTAAACAAATAAATATTCCTACTTCCTTGGGACCACTTTTATAGAAAAGCCTAATCCCATTAATAGTTTCTGATAATTGACTGTATATTTGCAAGGCGAACTTTGAAGCCTGTGAATTATTGTAAACTGCATTTAATGAAAGGAGCTTTAAACAATCTTTGGTGCAAATTATATAGCTTCCTAATAATAACTCACATTCTGTTAACATAGACTGATGACTGATCAATTGATGATTGACATACTGTGTAGGGAATTTTGGTATCAGTGGAAAGATTTTTCTTGGCAGTTGGTGATAGAATTAAAATCGGATAAGGAGGAGGTTTTTAGAAGTAGTATGTAGTGTGTGTTTTGTCTCCATATTCATTTACAATTGTAAGAATTTAGATTTGGAAAGCTCATAGAACAGGAATTTTCAAATTTTGATTTGACTGATAGGGTGAAAAGTCAAAAGGCCAAAGACGGTAGGATTTCATTTATATGATATTCTAGAAAAGATAAACCATAGGGAAAGAAAACAGGTCGTTAATTGCCATTAGTTTTAATATTTAGTTAATCATTTAGTTTAATCATTAGTTTTAATATTTCTGATTAAAAAAATACATTTTAATGATAGCATCCTAATTATGCTTTTGGATGATAAAGAATTTAACAACCTATTAAATTCTGCAGTAGAAACAAATGATATGTTGGTTATTAGTGTCTTTGAAGTGTAAGTATTGTTGGTAATGAATATAAATGAGCTTTTTCGGATTGTGAACTACTGATTTTTTTACTACATCCTGTTGGACGTGGCATATTATAAGCTTCAAAAGGCTGTTTAAATTATTGTAGCAGGCTGAAGCTATTAAATTGTAATGTAAGATCTTTATAGCTGAAACAAGCAAAAATACAAAAAGCCATTCATCATTTTATCTTTGTTAAAAAAATAAAGCAAATCTTACCATATACATGAATGACTTTTGGCTAGATAGACCTGAACTTGACAAGATGGACTCATTAGTGTCGGGGGAAGAGGGAGAATCTCCCTCGGCCCTTTTTTTTAAGGTTCTTATGGATGGGCAAATAATTAACAAGACAGGTTAGCAGGAGAAAATAATATCAAGTTTAATAACATGTATACATGGGAGAAAGCAGGGACACTGCGTTTTTTAACACAATAGCAGAAATTTTCGTCTTAAATACCATGTTCAGCCAATGACAAAGGAGGATGTTGGGGGTGGGGGGAGTAAGTTATAGGAGATTACCACTAAAGCACAGTAAACAAGAGTAAGGTTATTATGTAGATTTAAGGCCTCACCTTCTACAGTGCTAAGCCTCTAGAAATGAGGCCATCCCCCCCTCTTTCTAAAACAAAGAGGTATATACCTTTATAAATGGAGATTTTCCTTATAAATGCAAATGATTGTCTGGCAACTCCTGGCAGGGCCATCTAGGGAATGTGGCCAGAGAGACAGAACTTCTGATAAGAGGGGCTTGTTGGTGCCTTTTTTATTGTAACCTCTATCTTACATTATCTTTACAGCCATCATGATAGATCTGTTCCAGGAAGGAGCCACCATGTCAAATTCTTTAGGCAGTTAGTGAGGGAGGTCAAATGTCCCCCAGAGAAAACAATCAAGGTAAAGAGATATATTTTAGGATGGCCAAATCTTGATCTCCCACAGTCCCGCCTTTGAAACTAAAAGTTTCACAGTCTTTTTGAAACTTAAAGAAGTTTTATAGTCTAGAAGCTGAGTTGGTAGATTGTTTTATCTCACCGAACATATTTTTTAGTCTTGATAATAGATCAGTTTAATTAAGTTTATTTTAGAAGGTGGTGATGTAGGTGGGCTCTCAAGGTTATGCCTATATTATGGAAGCAAGCAATCAAGTATTTAATAGAAGTATTTTTATGTAAACAAAAGAAAAACAAGGTTAATGGTTGGAGTAAATTGTAAACCAGTTTTTGAGGTCTGAGGACAGTCAGGTAAGATGATTTGTAGATGTCAGCGTCAAAGTATCTTTTGTAGTTTAAAATGTCTCTGATGGTGTCGTTAGGTCATTTCTTAAGTTTATATCAAGTTTATCAGCTTTAGTTTGTAAGGCTTTAGGAAAAAGGACAGGTTTAGTTTTTAGTGATTTTAAATGAAAATGATGGAAAAAATCAAAAACGTTAGTTTGGACATCTGTAACCAGATATTTTAGGAGACTAGAAGAAATCAGGATCTAGTCTAGTCAATAGATATAAAACAAAAACCTTAAAAGACAATTAACAAAACTAGGATCTAATATGTGTAAATGTATATTGTGGGAGATCAAGATTTAGGCACTCTGAAATCTATCTCTTTACCTTGGTTGTTTTCTCTAGGGACATTTGACCTCCCCCACTAACTGCCTAAAAAATTTGACATGGTGGCTCCTTCCTGGAACAGATCTATCATGATGGCTGTAAAGATAATGTAGGATGGAGGTTACAATAGGAAAGGCACCAACAAGCCCCTCTTATCAGAAGTTCTGTCTCTCTGGCTACATTCTCTAGATGGCCCTGCCAGGAGTTGCCAGAAAATCATTTACATTTATAAGGGAAATCTCCATTTGTAAAGGTATCTCCCTCTCTATTTTGGGAAGAGGGGGAGATGGCCTCATTTCTAGAGGCTTATCAATGTGGAAGCTGAGGCCTTAAATCTGCATAATAACCTTACTCTTGTTTACTGTGCTTTAGTGGTAATCTCCTATAACTGACTCTCCCCACCCCCAACATCCTCCTTTGTCATTGGCTGAATGGGGTATTTAAGACGAGAATTTCTGTTATTGTGTTGAGAAACGCAGTGTCCCTGCTTTCTCCCATGTATACATGTTATTAAACTTGGTATTATTTTCTCTGGCTAACCTGTCTTGTTAATTATTTGGCCAGCCATAAGAACCTTAAGGAAAAGGGCAGAGGGAGATTCCCCCTCTTCCCCTGACAGTTTTGGCGTAGTTGCCAGGAGCCACACTGGTTGGCAAGTTGCCTTCTCTGGCTGGAAGACCTGCCTTCTCCCTGGATTACTGCAGATGGTGTGATATGGGAACGCCTGATGAAAGCCGGCAAAAGGTAAGACCTCTTACCACGTCAGCCTCCCGGAATCTCTATCTGCGGAAGTAAATGGTGAGAATTTTTTCTCTTTCTAAATTTAGGTTGGCAGGAGAATATATTTGGGAAACTAGTTTCTTGTGCTTTTAGTTACTCTTGGTTTACATTTGGTAGAGTACTCTTGGTTTTTATCTTGATCCCTTTTCCTCCCAGAGATAGTCTGTTTTTCTCTTTTGTCTGTGTCTTTTGTCATAAGAAGGAAATACCATAGGGTAGGACGCAGGCATAGGCCCTATAAGCCTACTGTCTGGGCCGGCCCCACAGACTGGTGAGTTTGCGGGTCTCACCAGACTGGCGTCTATTTAGACAAACTTTGCTGTGGGTTAATATGCACATGAAGTGAAGGTCATTGCCAAGGGTATCTTGGAAGCCTAAAAGGCCGCAAATTTGGTGGGCACGGGTCGAGAAGTTAAGAGCCAATAGGGCGCAAGCCACTTTCAGAAGACTCCCGTGACAGGATAAGTTGGGTCACGGAACAGGGTAGATGACACAGGTCCCCCACCAACTGCAAGAAAATGTCCGTGCAACGACGAGGTACTCTGTAAAGCACACAGTCCCCAACCCCGCGGCACCTCCCCCGCTAGGTATTATTCTGGCTCCGAGAGACCTAAGGCGTGGCTAAAGCCGTCATTGTGCATATAAGAAAAAAAAAAAAATCGGATGAGGTTTTTCCTTCTGTCTTGTTCTGTGTCCTGAGAAAACTTGGCTTTGTGACCAGTGAGAATATTCTCCTTGGTCTCCACCATACAGAAGGTGCATTTACCAGAGTGCACCTTGGTGGGCAGTCGAGTAGACTGGGGTTCCGAGCTGCTTTTGTCCGGCTGTGCCAAGCTCTCGGGGGAGTGTGTCATAAAGGGCCCAGTCCATAAGGGCTTTTGTCGTCTTTACCTTTGTTGCTTGTTAGTGCTGGAAAAATCCCATTCCAGTATCGCCTGCCTGGTGTCACAGATTAGCGGGTCTGTGACTGGAGGCGTCCCACACTATTGTGGAGACCGGAGACACCGTTTTCACTACACCATCCTTACCGCCTGTGCAACGAAGGTCTTTACTTTCTCTGAACATCTTTGGAAGTGAATTCTGTGGATCATGGGGGCTACATCATCTGCGCCCTCACCAGGGACGCCTCTTGTGTCCATGGTAAAGATTTATTCTAAGTGTGGAAAGTTACCTCCGGGTCTTTCCTTAAAAAGGCTTATTGGATCGAGTCACTATTGGAATAAATATACAAATGAAGATCCTACTCTTCAATGGCCAGACGACAGATCCTTTGAATTGGAAAAACTTCTAAATTGGGGGAAAAAATATGTTTTGAGAGCTCTCACATAATTATTTATTTGATACCTAACAAAAGCCCAGAAAAAGATAGGGAAAAATATGACTAGCCTTAAGACCTTGACTCAGGTTACAATTGAATTGAGAACATGTAAACGTGTAAGTGTTGATAAGATTATAAAGGTTGGAATGTTTAATCTAATTTTATATAAAGAGGTTTTAAAATTTCTGACTGAGAATGCTTCCCTTGTCCAAAATTAGAAGACCAAGACCTATTGATAAAAATCTTAATGATAACTATGTTTAGAGGTATAAGAGATGATGAAATTTACACGAAATTTTGTAGAAAAAAAACTGATGTTATTTCTATTACATAACTGGTTAACAAAAATAGTAATTTAAACGATGGCTAATTTTATCTAATGTCTTATGTAGTCTTATAGGCAATCTAAATAATTATTGGGAATAAGTAACTAAATAGTTGTGAAAAAGATGAATGTTGGATGAACTTTAAACAATAATTATGTGTTATGGTGGTTACAGCTTCCAAACTCTTTGGTGACTTCAAACTTTAGAGTTTTGCTAAATTTTATGAAAAAAATTAACTGAGCATCATCATTTCCAAATAAGATAAGATATTAGACATTGATTGCTAAACTTATGTTTGTCTACTTTTGGCTTTTCATCACAGGAAAACTAAAAAGTGTTTTGGGTCTATTGGTAAACATGTGTTTTATTAAAAGATTGTACTATAAAGTAACATGTTTCCAGAAATGATGAAGTAAGTGTTCATAAATTTTCCAAGCCACAAGATACTAATGTAAAAGAAAGTTTATAATGGTTTACTTAGTTTTTACTTACAAATTAAGGTTTCTAAAGGTTAAAATTTCTAATTAATATATGTGATTGAAGCTACTAAAAAATTAAGAAAAATATGTCTGTATACAAGGAAAGTAAGATGCATAAAGATGGTACAAAGAATGGAAATATTTTGTTTGATTGATTAAGAAAGATAAATTTGTCCTCAAGTACTAGGAGGGAAAAGAAAGACATGGGACAAATTCTGAATGTAAAAGAAAGTTATAGGTTTGTGAAAGAGGAATTCTGGAAGAAAAGTTATATGCATGGTCAAGTTGGTTAACATTAAAATAAATTTAATTAAGTAAATGAGTTTTAATAGCAGAAGTAAGCTGGTACAAAATTAAAATTTGGTCTTCTCTCTCTCAAAAGGATAATTTGCTTAAACTTGATAAAGAGGTTACAAAACATTTTTCTTTACGTTTGGGTAAGTCTACCTAAAAGACAGAAAGGAAAAAAAAACTGTTAATTTCCTGTGTTCAAAAGACTGAGGTTTCTCTATTCAGGCTTTTTGGACTGTTAATGCTCTGTTTGCTTTGACTATTTATATTTTTGACAAGCTTCCCCAAAATTCATATCTTAAATAAAGTCTTTTTTTACTGTTTTTCTTTGAGAATTTTCAAAGGGCCCTGAAACTTCTCAAAGAAATTTGATCTCTTCCTATAAGGAGGAAGACAAAGAAATTTGCTCTCTACCTATAAGGAGGAAGATACTAAACTTATTAGGCTTATTCAGTATGTTAAAATACATGGAAAGCATTGTCAGACAAATGATGATAAGTCTGCATAGGTGGTATTATGTAGGCAAATGTTATTGACATAGGTGTTTTAAAATTGTATAACATTACTGAAATTCTGATCTGTCCTGGTTATCAATCATAATTCTGGTTATTTTAAAGTGTTGTATGTCACAAAATTAACCAAATTTCTCTGTCAATTGCCATTTTGAGGTCTTGTTGTTTACAGACTTATTTCTTTGCTCTAATGCTTTTGTGAAATGTTTAAACTTCAGAAAAATTCATAGAAAGGACTCTGACATTTACACTGAAGTACAGGTTTCTGATAAACTTTCTGATCATAAAACTGAACTGGGTAAGAAATTACAGAAATCTGATGGAAAGACTGATAACTTCATGAAGCTGCTAACAGAAAGATTGGGATCAAGAATGGATTACACAGGACTGAATGAACTGATAAGGATAATTATAACTTTTATGATTTTTCGTTTGAAGTATTGCTGAATTTTTAATGTTTTGTTTTTTCAGATTTAAGGAAAACTTTTTCTCTTTTCTCCTGAGCTAGCTATGATTTATAGCAATTTGGTAAATGATACTTTTGTAAATAAAATTGAAATATTTTTCTTTTCCTCGCTACCTGATCCCTCGAATTTAGAAACTCTTAGTAAGTGAGTATTGTTGTTTTCATGGCAATATAGTTATTTGCATATGTTCAATAAGAATCTGTTCTCCTTATAACAGGACACAATTGGAAACACTGGTTATATTACCAAGGCTGTGACTGGAATATCATATTTGCAATATAATATAACCATACAACTATTGAGGAATGAAGATTGGACTTTATGGAATAAAGCCACGTGGAAGTATTGGCCTGGTACCTTATGTTCCAAGCAGCATTTACCAGGATAAGTAAAGAATGTCATTTATCTGGCAGGTACAATGAACCTCGAAATATTTTGGGGGAACCTCTGAGGAGAGGAATTCACCCAAATCTGTCGGTATTGCAGGCAAAGTCTGATGACAAAATCCTTGGCTTGGCTTTCCTCCACTCGAGGCCTTTGAAGTTCAATCTGAGATTCCTTATAAAAAGTTCCAGCAAAGCAGATTTAAAAGAGCCTATGTGATCAACTGCTATTCTTGCTGTACTTATGTAAATAATTGGGCCAATTCTATTGGAACTAAACTTATTTTGCAAAATAGTTAGTTTTAATTTGGCTATCTTAATGAAAATGAGGGTTATTTTAGAGAGAAAAATTATATTTCAGTAAAAACTATTTCATTATAAATTTGAGGATATTAGATCCTAGTTTTGTTAATTGTCTTTTGAGGTTGTTGTTTTATATCTGTCGCCTAGACTGGATCCTGATATCTTCCAGTCTCCTGAAATATCTGGCTACAGATGTCCAAACTAACGTTTTTGATTTTTTCCATCATTTTCATTTGAAATCACTGAAAACTGAACCTGCCCTTTTTCCTGAAGCCTTACAAACTGAAGGTGATGGACTTGATATAAACTTAAGAGATGACCTGACTACACCATCAGAGACATTTTAAACTGCAAAAGATACTTTGACGCTGACATCTAAAAATCATCTTAACTGGCTGTCCTCTGACCTCAGAAACTGGTTTACAATTTACTCTAACCATTAATCTTGTTTTTCTTTTGTTTACATAGAAATGTTTCTATTAAATACTTGATTGCTTGCTTCCATAACATAGGCGTAACCTTCAGAGCCCACCTGCATCACCACCTTCCAAAATGAACTTAATTGAGCTGATCTATTATCAGGACTAAGAAATGTGTTCAGTGAGATGAAACAATCTACCAATTCATATTCTGTACTATGAAACTTCTTTAAGTTTCAAAAGGACTGTGAAACTTGTAGTTTCAAAGGCGGGACTGTGGGATATCAAGATTTGGGGCCACCCTGAAATCTATCTCTTTACCTTGGTTGTTTTCTCTAGGGACATTTGACCTCCCCCACTAACTGCCTAAAGAATTTGACATGGTGGCTCCTTCCCGGAACAGATCTATCATGATGGCTGTAAAGATAATGTAAGCTGGAGGTTACAATAGGAAAGGCACCAACAAGCCCCTCTTATCAGAAGTTCTGTCTCTCTGGCCACATTCTCTGGATGGCCCTGCCAGGAGTTGCCAGACAATCATTTACATTTATAAGGGAAATCTCCATTTGTAAAGGTATCTCCCTCTCTATTTTGGGAAGAGGGGGAGATGGCCTCATTTCTAGAGGCTTATCAATGTGGAAGCTGAGGCCTTAAATCTGCATAATAACCTTACTCTTGTTTACTGTGCTTTAGTGGTAATCTCCTGTAACTGACTCCCCCCACCCCCAAAATCCTCCTTTGTCATTGGCTGAACATGGTATTTAAGACGAGAATTTCTGCTATTGTGTTGAGAAACAGCAGTGTCCTTGCTTTCTCCCATGTATACATGTTATTAAACTTGGTATTATTTTCTCCGGCTAACCTGTCTTGCTAATTATTTGGCCAGCCATAAGAACCGTAAGGAAAAGAGCCGAAGGAGATTCTCCCTATTCCCCGGACAATATTATAGTTTTTATTGAAATATAATTCTTTTTAAAAATCACCCTCATTTTTATCAAAGATAGTCAAATTAAAACTAACTAGTTTGTAAAATAAGTCTAGTTCTAGTAGAGTTGGCCCAATTATTTATATGAGTATAGTAAGAATAGTAATTGATCACATAGACTCTTTTAAATCTGCTTTGTTGGAACTTTTTATAAGGAATTTCAGATTTAACTTTAAAGGCCTCTCTAGACCAGGAAAGCCAAGCCAAGGATTTTGTCATCAGACTTTGTCTGTAATATCTATAGATTTGGGTGAATTTTTTTTTGAGGTTTTTCTAAAATATTTTGAGGTTTTTTGTACTTGTCAGATAAGTGACATTTTTTATTTATCTTGGTAAGTGTTGTTTGGAACATAAGGTACTAGGCCAATATTTTTATGTGGCTTTATTTTATAAAGTCTAATCTTTATTTTTCAGAAGCTGTATGGTTATATCGTAAATATGATGTTTTAGTCACAGCCTTGGTAATATAACTAGTGTTTTTAATTGTGTCTTGTTATAAGGAGAACAGATTTTTTATTGAACTTATGTAAATAACTATATTGCCATGAAAAAAACAATATTTACTCACTAAGAGTTTTTAAATTTTGGAGGGATCAGGTAGAGAGAAAAAGAAATATTTTAATTTTGCTTATAAAAGTATCATTTATTAAATTGTTATGTCATAGATGGCTCTGGAGAAAAGAAAAAGTTTTCTTTAAATCTGAGAAAAAAATACATTAAAAATTTAACAATATTTTAAATGAAAACTCATAAAAATTATAATCATCTTTATCAGTTTATTTAGTCTTGTGTAATCTATTCTTGATCTCAATCTTTTTGTTAGCAGCTTTATGAAGTTATCAGTCTCTCTAACAGATTTCTGTAATTTCTTACCCAATTCAGTTTTATGATCAGAAAGTTTATCAGAAACCTGTACTCCAGTGTAAATGTCAGTCTTTTTTATGAATTTTTTTGAAGTTGAAACATTTTGCAAAAGCATTAGAGCAATGAAATGTCTGCAAACAACAAGACCTCAAAATGGCAATTGACAGAGAAATTTGGTTAATTTTGTGACATATAACACTTTAAAATAAAAATAACCAAAATTATGACTGATAACCAGTACAGATTAGAATTTTAGTAATGTTATCCAATTTTGAAACACCTATATCAATAACATTTACCCACATAATACCACCTAAGCAGGCTTATCATCACTTGTCTGACAATGCTTTTCATGTAATTTAACATGCTGAATAAGCGTAATAAGTTTAGTATCTTTTTCTTTATAGGTAGAGGCAAATTTTTTTGTCTTCTTCCTTATAGGAAGAGAGCAAATTTTTTTGAGAAGTTTTAGGGCCCTTTGAAAATTTCCAAACAAAAAAAGGAAAAAAAAGACTTTATTTAAGATATGAATGTTGGAGAGCTTGTCAAAAATATAAAAAATCAAAGCAAACAGAGCATTAACAGTCCGAAAAGCCTGAATAGAGAGACCTCAGTCTTTTGAACACAGGAAATTAACAGTTTTTTTTTCTTTCTGTCTTTTAGGTAGACTTACCCAAAGGTAAGGAAAAATCTTTTGTAACCTCTTTATCAAATTTAAGCAAATTATCTATTTAAGAGACAGAAGACCAAATTTTAATTTTGTACCAGCTTATTTCTGCTATTAAAACTCATTTACTTAATTAAATTTATTTTAATGTTAGCCAACTTGACCATGAAAAACTCCTTTTTTAGAATTTCTCTTCCACACATTTTATAACTTTCTTTTTACATTCAGAATTTGTCCCATGTGTTTTTTTTTCTTCTTAGTACTTGAGGACAAATTTATTTTTCTTAATCAACCAAACAAAACATTTCCATTTTTTGTACGTTTATACATCTTATTTTTTTTGTACACAGACATATTTTTTTTAATTTTTTAGTAGCTTCAATCACATATATTTATTAGAAATTTTAACCTTTAGAAACCTTAATTTGTAAGTAAAAACTAAGTAAACCATTATAAACTTTTTTTTACATTAGTATCTTGTGGCTTGGAAAATTTATAAACACATTATAACTTCTAGAAATATGTTATTTTATAGTATAATCTTTTAATAAAACACATGTTTACCAATAGACCCAAAACACCTTTTAGTTTTCTTGTAATGAATAGCCAAAAGTGGACAAATGTAAGTTTAGCAATCAATGTCTAATATCTTATCTTATTTGGAAATGATGATACTCAGAGAATTTTTATCATAAATTTTAGCAAAACTCTAAAGTTTTAAGTCATCAAAAATAGTTTGGAAGTTGTAACCACCATAACACATAATTGTTTAAAGTTTATCCAACATTCATCCTTTTTACAACTATTTAATTACTTATTCCCAATAATTTTTTAGATTGCCTACGAGACTTTATAAGACTTCAGATAAAATTAGCCGTCATTTAAATTATTATTTTTGTTAACCAGTTCTGTAATAGAAATAACATCAGTTTTTTGTACAAAAGTTCATGTAAATTTCATCACCTCTTATACCTTTAAACATAGTTATCATTAAGATTTTTATCAATAGGTCTTGGTCTTCTAATTTTGGACAAGGGAAGCATTCCCAGTCTGACATTTTAAAACATACACAGGCAAAGTTGATGTAACCTCTTTATATAAAATTAGCTCAAACATTTTAACCTTTATAATCTTATCAACACTTATACTTTTACATGTTCTCAATTTAATTGTAATCTGAGTCAAGGTCTTAAGGCTAGTTAAATTTTTCCCTTCTTTTTTTTTCACCTTTTCTTAGGTACCAAATAAATAATTATGTGAGAGCTCTCAAAACATTTCTTTTTTTTTCTCCAATTTAGAAGTTATTCCAATTTAAAGGATCCGTCGTCTGGCCATTGACGAGTAGGATCTTCATTTGTATATTTATTCCAATAGTGACTCGATCCAATAAGACTTTTTAAGGAAAGACCCGGAGGTAACTTTACACGCTTAGAATAAATCTTTATCATGGACGCAAGAGGCGTCCCTGGTGAGGGTGCAGATGATGTAGCCCCCATGATCCACAGAATTCACTCCCAAAGATGTTCAGAGAAAGTAAAGACCTTCGTTGCACAGGCGGTAAGGATGGTGTAGTGAAAACGGTGTCTCCGGTCTCCCACAATAGTGTGGGACGCCTCCAGTCACAGACCCACTAATCTGTGACACCGGGCAGGCGATACTAGGATGTGATTTTTCCAGCACTAACAAGCAACGAAGGTGAAGACGACAAAAGCCCTTATGGACTGGGCCCTTTATGACAATCTCCCCTGAGAGCTTGGCACAGATGGACAAAGAGAGAGTTCGGTTCGCAGTCTACTCGACTGGCCACCAAGGGGCATCCCGGTAAGTGCACCTTCCATATGGTGGAGACCAAGGAGAATATTCTCACTGGTCACAAAGCCAAGTTTTCTCAGGACACAGAACAAGACAGAAGGAAAAACCTCATCCGGTTTTGTTCTTATGTGCACAATGACAGCTTTAACCAAGTCTTCCGTCTCTTGGAGCCAGAATAATACCTGGGAGGGAGGTGCCACGGGGTTGGGGACTGTGTGCTTTACGGAATACCTCGTCGTTGCACGGACATTTTCTTGCAGTTCGCGGGGGACCGGTGTCATCTACCCTGTTCCGTGACCCAACTTATCCTGTCACGGGAGTCTTCTGAAAGTGGCGAGCGCCCTAATGGCTCTTAACTGCTCGACCCATGCCCACCAAATTTGCGGCCTTTTTGGCTTCCAAGATGCCCTTGGCAGTGACCTTCACTTCATGTGCATATTAACCCACAGCAAAGTTTGTAGATGCCAGTCTGGTGAGACCCGCAAACTCACCAGTCTATGGGGCCGGCCCGGACAGCAGGCTTATAGGGCTTATGCCTGCGTCCTACTCTATGGTATTTCCTTCTTATGACAAAAGACACAGACAAAAGAGAAAAACAGAGACTATCTCTGGCAGGAAAAGGGATCAGATCAAAACCAAGAGTACTGTACCAAATTTAAATCAAGAGTCACTAAAAGCACAAGAACCTAGTTTCCCAAATATTTTCTCCTGC
>NW_026691856.1:0-38771 GCF_020826845.1 Diceros bicornis minor | reverse complement strand
ATTGTGTGGGGAGACTCAGTTTCCCGGGTTTCCCCCATGGACACATGTTCTTCAGCTGGGTCTGATTTTCTCCAGACAAGCTGTCTTGGGAAGGATTTGGCCAGCCCTAAGAACCTGAAGGGAAAGGGCGGCGGGGGGTTCTCTCTCTGCCCCCGACAGCCCCGAGCTGGGTCGGTCCCTCAGACCCGGCCAGGGGCAGCCCATCCCCCGGCGCCCTTCCCCGGGGCATCCAAGGGCAGGCTCGGCGCCAGCCCCACCCCGCTCGCCACTGCCCGACCATCGTCCTCCCTCGGGGGGCCTGGGCAGGACAGGGACCCGGCTGTGGGAGGCCTCCAGATCTCAGGCCTGGCACACCGTTTACCAGGCTGCTTCCTCCTCTGACGGGGGCCCAGCACACGCCCCAGGAGACTTGGCAGCCGCCCCCAGGGCTCTAGCCTCTGGAACTCGTCCCCTTGGAAGGGGCCTGGCCCAGGTGCCAGGTTCGGCTGGTCGGCCAGCCTCCTTTGGAGAAAGCAGGCAAGCCGAGCCAGGCTTGCAGTGGCCCTGGCGTGACACCTGCCACCTCAGGCAGAGGGCCTCCCGCGTGCCCTCCATGGCGGGTTTCTCCCCGGAGCCGTGGCCTGGGCACTAGGAAGGCCGGGCCTCCCCGACTCCCGGGAGGAGGGTCTAGCCCACTTGCGCCCTGGCCCGCAAACCCTCTGGTGCCATCTGCCTGTCTCGGCACTTCTGACTCCACAGAGCCTTTCCTACATCTGGGCTGCCTGCCGTGGCAAAGTGCAGGCGTGGGGTGAGGCCATGGCTTTGTCTTTCCAGGAAAAAATGAGCCCCTGGCCGAAGCAGCAGGCCCAGGCAGAGCCTTGAGCTTGAAGCCCAGTAGGTCTGTGGCCCTCAGGGCCAGAGCCATGCTTTCAAGGCAGGGAAGCGGCCTGCAAGCTGAGTGGGAGTGGGGGAGGGGAGGGAGACAGCTGAAGCCGAGTCCAGAAGGGCGGCGATGGAAGAGCTGCAGCTGGGTCAGAGCCTGGAGGGAGGGCAGGGCCTTCACTGAGGACCCCCCCCCCCCGAGGCCAGCCCTAGGCCCCGGCGGTCGCGCATGCGCCCTTGGCCTGTGCGGTGTGTGGGGGGTTGAAACCAAGCCCGCAGGGCTCCCGGAGCGGCCAGAGAAAGAAGGGCCCATGGAGAGGTAGGCGAGGTGGGCAGGGGGCGCCACCTTACTCTGCTCAGCTCCCTGAGGGAGAGAGAGAGAGACAGAGACAGAGAGAGAGATCCCTGACCTCTGAGTCTCTGCCTCCACCGCTGGCTGGTGCCAACTCACGCGCCATCCCACTTCCAGCCATCACCCCCACGCCTGCCCCGGGGCCAGCCCCACCACAGAGAGGCCGGTTGGTTCCTGCTCACCTCTGTGCCGTCCCTTCCCGACCTGACCCCAGTGCAGGGGATAAGCTTCAGACAAGTCTTTCCATGTCCCTCTGCATGACAATAGACTTCCTCCCCTCTCCCATTCCACAGGCCCACCCGGGACATCCACCTTTGTCATTAGCTCAGGAGAGGATGCAAGATGAGAATCTCTGCTATTGTGTGGGGAGACTCAGTTTCCCGGGTTTCCCCCATGGACACATGTTCTTCAGCTGGGTCTGATTTTCTCCAGACAAGCTGTCTTGGGAAGGATTTGGCCAGCCCTAAGAACCTGAAGGGAAAGGGCGGAGGGGGGTTCTCTCTCTGCCCCCGACAGCCCCGAGCTGGGTCGGTCCCTCAGACCCGGCCAGGGGCAGCCCATCCCCCGGCGCCCTTCCCCGGGGCATCCAAGGGCAGGCTCGGCGCCAGCCCCACCCCGCTCGCCACTGCCCGACCATCGTCCTCCCTCGGGGGGCCTGGGCAGGACAGGGACCCGGCTGTGGGAGGCCTCCAGATCTCAGGTCTGGCACACCGTTTACCAGGCTGCTTCCTCCTCTGATGGGGGCCCAGCACACGCCCCAGGAGACTTGGCAGCCGCCCCCAGGGCTCTAGCCTCTGGAACTCGTCCCCTTGGAAGGGGCCTGGCCCAGGTGCCAGGTTCGGCTGGTCGGCCAGCCTCCTTTGGAGAAAGCAGGCAAGCCGAGCCAGGCTTGCAGTGGCCCTGGCGTGACACCTGCCACCTCAGGCAGAGGGCCTCCCGCGTGCCCTCCATGGCGGATTTCTCCCCGGAGCCGTGGCCTGGGCACTAGGAAGGCCGGGCCTCCCCGACTCCCGGGAGGAGGGGCTAGCCCAGTTGCGCCCTGGCCCCAAAACCCTCTGGTGCCATCTGCCTGTCTCGGCACTTCTGACTCCACAGAGCCTTTCCTACACCTGGGCTGCCTGCCGTGGCAAAGTGCAGGCGTGGGGTGCGGCCATGGCTTTGTCTTTCCAGGAAAAAATGAGCCCCTGGCCGAAGCAGCAGGCCCAGGCAGAGCCTTGAGCTTGAAGCCCAGTAGGTCTGTGGCCCTCAGGGCCAGAGCCATGCTTTCAAGGCAGGGAAGCAGCCTGCAAGCTGAGTGGGAGTGGGGGAGGGGAGGGAGACAGCTGAAGCCGAGTCCAGAAGGGCGGCGATGGAAGAGCTGCAGCTGGGTCAGAGCCTGGAGGGAGGGCGGGGCCTTCACTGAGGACCCCCCCCCCCCCGAGGCCAGCCCTAGGCCCCGGCGGTCGCGCATGCGCCCTTGGCCTGTGCGGTGTGTGGGGGGTTGAACCCAAGCCCGCAGGGCTCCCGGAGAGGCCAGAGAAAGAAGGGCCCACGGAGAGGTAGGCGAGGTGGGCAGGGGGCGCCACCTTACTCTGCTCAGCTCCCTGAGGGAGAGAGAGAGAGACAGAGACAGAGAGAGAGATCCCTGACCTCTGAGTCTCTGCCTCCACCGCTGGCTGGTGCCAACTCACGCGCCATCCCACTTCCAGCCATCACCCCCACGCCTGCCCCGGGGCCAGCCCCACCACAGAGAGGCCGATTGGTTCCTGCTCACCTCTGTGCCATCCCTTCCCGACCTGACCCCAGTGCAGGGGATAAGCTTCAGACAAGTCTTTCCATGTCCCTCTGCATGACAATAGACTTCCTCCCCTCTCCCATTCCACAGGCCCACCCGGGACATCCACCTTTGTCATTAGCTCAGGAGAGGATGCAAGATGAGAATCTCTGCTATTGTGTGGGGAGACTCATTTTCCCGGGTTTCCCCCATGGACACATGTTCTTCAGCTGGGTCTGATTTTCTCCAGACAAGCTGTCTTGGGAAGGATTTGGCCAGCCCTAAGAACCTGAAGGGAAAGGGCGGAGGGGGGTTCTCTCTCTGCCCCCGACAGCCCCGAGCTGGGTCGGTCCCTCAGACCCGGCCAGGGGCAGCCCATCCCCCGGCGCCCTTCCCCGGGGCATCCAAGGGCAGGCTCGGCGCCAGCCCCACCCCGCTCGCCACTGCCCGACCATCGTCCTCCCTCGGGGGGCCTGGGCAGGACAGGGACCCGGCTGTGGGAGGCCTCCAGATCTCAGGCCTGGCACACCGTTTACCAGGCTGCTTCCTCCTCTGATGGGGGCCCAGCACACGCCCCAGGAGACTTGGCAGCCGCCCCCAGGGCTCTAGCCTCTGGAACTCGTCCCCTTGGAAGGGGCCTGGCCCAGGTGCCAGGTTCGGCTGGTCGGCCAGCCTCCTTTGAAGAAAGCAGGCAAGCCGAGCCAGGCTTGCAGTGGCCCTGGCGTGACACCTGCCACCTCAGGCAGAGGGCCTCCCGCGTGCCCTCCATGGCGGGTTTCTCCCCGGAGCCGTGGCCTGGGCACTAGGAAGGCCGGGCCTCCCCGACTCCCGGGAGGAGGGGCTAGCCCACTTGCGCCCTGGCCCCAAAACCCTCTGGTGCCATCTGCCTGTCTCGGCACTTCTGACTCCACAGAGCCTTTCCTACATCTGGGCTGCCTGCCGTGGCAAAGTGCAGGCGTGGGGTGAGGCCATGGCTTTGTCTTTCCAGGAAAAAATGAGCCCCTGGCCGAAGCAGCAGGCCCAGGCAGAGCCTTGAGCTTGAAGCCCAGTAGGTCTGTGGCCCTCAGGGCCAGAGCCATGCTTTCAAGGCAGGGAAGCGGCCTGCAAGCTGAGTGGGAGTGGGGGAGGGGAGGGAGACAGCTGAAGCCGAGTCCAGAAGGGCGGCGATGGAAGAGCTGCAGCTGGGTCAGAGCCTGGAGGGAGGGCGGGGCCTTCACTGAGGACCCCCCCCCCCTGAGGCCAGCCCTAGGCCCCGGCGGTCGCGCATGCGCCCTTGGCCTGTGCGGTGTGTGGGGGGTTGAACCAAAGCCCGCAGGGCTCCCGGAGCGGCCAGAGAAAGAAGGGCCCACGGAGAGGTAGGCGAGGTGGGCAGGGGGCGCCACCTTACTCTGCTCAGCTCCCTGAGGGAGAGAGAGAGAGACAGAGACAGAGAGAGAGATCCCTGACCTCTGAGTCTCTGCCTCCACCGCTGGCTGGTGCCAACTCACGCGCCATCCCACTTCCAGCCATCACCCCCACGCCTGCCCCGGGGCCAGCCCCACCACAGAGAGGCCGATTGGTTCCTGCTCACCTCTGTGCCATCCCTTCCCGACCTGACCCCAGTGCAGGGGATAAGCTTCAGACAAGTCTTTCCATGTCCCTCTGCATGACAATAGACTTCCTCCCCTCTCCCATTCCACAGGCCCACCCGGGACATCCACCTTTGTCATTAGCTCAGGAGAGGATGCAAGATGAGAATCTCTGCTATTGTGTGGGGAGACTCAGTTTCCCGGGTTTCCCCCATGGACACATGTTCTTCAGCTGGGTCTGATTTTCTCCAGACAAGCTGTCTTGGGAAGGATTTGGCCAGCCCTAAGAACCTGAAGGGAAAGGGCGGAGGGGGGTTCTCTCTCTGCCCCCGACAGCCCCGAGCTGGGTCGGTCCCTCAGACCCGGCCAGGGGCAGCCCATCCCCCGGCGCCCTTCCCCGGGGCATCCAAGGGCAGGCTCGGCGCCAGCCCCACCCCGCTCGCCACTGCCCGACCATCGTCCTCCCTCGGGGGGCCTGGGCAGGACAGGGACCCGGCTGTGGGAGGCCTCCAGATCTCAGGCCTGGCACACCGTTTACCAGGCTGCTTCCTCCTCTGATGGGGGCCCAGCACACGCCCCAGGAGACTTGGCAGCCGCCCCCAGGGCTCTAGCCTCTGGAACTCGTCCCCTTGGAAGGGGCCTGGCCCAGGTGCCAGGTTCTGCTGGTCGGCCAGCCTCCTTTGGAGAAAGCAGGCAAGCCGAGCCAGGCTTGCAGTGGCCCTGGCGTGACACCTGCCACCTCAGGCAGAGGGCCTCCCGCGTGCCCTCCATGGCGGATTTCTCCCCGGAGCCGTGGCCTGGGCACTAGGAAGGCCGGGCCTCCCCGACTCCCGGGAGGAGGGGCTAGCCCAGTTGCGCCCTGGCCCCCAAACCCTCTGGTGCCATCTGCCTGTCTCGGCACTTCTGACTCCACAGAGCCTTTCCTACACCTGGGCTGCCTGCCGTGGCAAAGTGCAGGCGTGGGGTGAGGCCATGGCTTTTTCTTTCCAGGAAAAAATGAGCCCCTGGCCGAAGCAGCAGGCCCAGGCAGAGCCTTGAGCTTGAAGCCCAGTAGGTCTGTGGCCCTCAGGGCCAGAGCCATGCTTTCAAGGCAGGGAAGCGGCCTGCAAGCTGAGTGGGAGTGGGGGAGGGGAGGGAGACAGCTGAAGCCGAGTCCAGAAGGGCGGCGATGGAAGAGCTGCAGCTGGGTCAGAGCCTGGAGGGAGGGCGGGGCCTTCACTGAGGACCCCCCCCCCCCAGGCCAGCCCTAGGCCCCGGCGGTCGCGCATGCGCCCTTGGCCTGTGCGGTGTGTGGGGGGTTGAACCCAAGCCCGCAGGGCTCCCGGAGCGGCCAGAGAAAGAAGGGCCCATGGAGAGGTAGGCGAGGTGGGCAGGGGGCGCCACCTTACTCTGCTCAGCTCCCTGAGGGAGAGAGACAGAGACAGAGACAGAGAGAGAGATCCCTGACCTCTGAGTCTCTGCCTCCACCGCTGGCTGGTGCCAACTCACGCGCCATCCCACTTCCAGCCATCACCCCCACGCCTGCCCCGGGGCCAGCCCCACCACAGAGAGGCCGGTTGGTTCCTGCTCACCTCTGTGCCGTCCCTTCCCGACCTGACCCCAGTGCAGGGGATAAGCTTCAGACAAGTCTTTCCATGTCCCTCTGCATGACAATAGACTTCCTCCCCTCTCCCATTCCACAGGCCCACCCGGGACATCCACCTTTGTCATTAGCTCAGGAGAGGATGCAAGATGAGAATCTCTGCTATTGTGTGGGGAGACTCAGTTTCCCGGGTTTCCCCCATGGACACATGTTCTTCAGCTGGGTCTGATTTTCTCCAGACAAGCTGTCTTGGGAAGGATTTGGCCAGCCCTAAGAACCTGAAGGGAAAGGGCGGAGGGGGGTTCTCTCTCTGCCCCCGACAGCCCCGAGCTGGGTCGGTCCCTCAGACCCGGCCAGGGGCAGCCCATCCCCCGGCGCCCTTCCCCGGGGCATCCAAGGGCAGGCTCGGCGCCAGCCCCACCCCGCTCGCCACTGCCCGACCATCGTCCTCCCTCGGGGGGCCTGGGCAGGACAGGGACCCGGCTGTGGGAGGCCTCCAGATCTCAGGCCTGGCACACCGTTTACCAGGCTGCTTCCTCCTCTGACGGGGGCCCAGCACACGCCCCAGGAGACTTGGCAGCCGCCCCCAGGGCTCTAGCCTCTGGAACTCGTCCCCTTGGAAGGGGCCTGGCCCAGGTGCCAGGTTCGGCTGGTCGGCCAGCCTCCTTTGGAGAAAGCAGGCAAGCCGAGCCAGGCTTGCAGTGGCCCTGGCGTGACACCTGCCACCTCAGGCAGAGGGCCTCCCGCGTGCCCTCCATGGCGGGTTTCTCCCCGGAGCCGTGGCCTGGGCACTAGGAAGGCCGGGCCTCCCCGACTCCCGGGAGGAGGGTCTAGCCCACTTGCGCCCTGGCCCCCAAACCCTCTGGTGCCATCTGCCTGTCTCGGCACTTCTGACTCCACAGAGCCTTTCCTACATCTGGGCTGCCTGCCGTGGCAAAGTGCAGGCGTGGGGTGAGGCCATGGCTTTGTCTTTCCAGGAAAAAATGAGCCCCTGGCCGAAGCAGCAGGCCCAGGCAGAGCCTTGAGCTTGAAGCCCAGTAGGTCTGTGGCCCTCAGGGCCAGAGCCATGCTTTCAAGGCAGGCAAGCGGCCTGCAAGCTGAGTGGGAGTGGGGGAGGGGAGGGAGACAGCTGAAGCCGAGTCCAGAAGGGCGGCGATGGAAGAGCTGCAGCTGGGTCAGAGCCTGGAGGGAGGGCAGGGCCTTCACTGAGGACCCCCCCCCCCCGAGGCCAGCCCTAGGCCCCGGCGGTCGCGCATGCGCCCTTGGCCTGTGCGGTGTGTGGGGGGTTGAAACCAAGCCCGCAGGGCTCCCGGAGCGGCCAGAGAAAGAAGGGCCCATGGAGAGGTAGGCGAGGTGGGCAGGGGGCGCCACCTTACTCTGCTCAGCTCCCTGAGGGAGAGAGAGAGAGACAGAGACAGAGAGAGAGATCCCTGACCTCTGAGTCTCTGCCTCCACCGCTGGCTGGTGCCAACTCACGCGCCATCCCACTTCCAGCCATCACCCCCACGCCTGCCCCGGGGCCAGCCCCACCACAGAGAGGCCGGTTGGTTCCTGCTCACCTCTGTGCCGTCCCTTCCCGACCTGACCCCAGTGCAGGGGATAAGCTTCAGACAAGTCTTTCCATGTCCCTCTGCATGACAATAGACTTCCTCCCCTCTCCCATTCCACAGGCCCACCCGGGACATCCACCTTTGTCATTAGCTCAGGAGAGGATGCAAGATGAGAATCTCTGCTATTGTGTGGGGAGACTCAGTTTCCCGGGTTTCCCCCATGGACACATGTTCTTCAGCTGGGTCTGATTTTCTCCAGACAAGCTGTCTTGGGAAGGATTTGGCCAGCCCTAAGAACCTGAAGGGAAAGGGCGGAGGGGGGTTCTCTCTCTGCCCCCGACAGCCCCGAGCTGGGTCGGTCCCTCAGACCCGGCCAGGGGCAGCCCATCCCCCGGCGCCCTTCCCCGGGGCATCCAAGGGCAGGCTCGGCGCCAGCCCCACCCCGCTCGCCACTGCCCGACCATCGTCCTCCCTCGGGGGGCCTGGGCAGGACAGGGACCCGGCTGTGGGAGGCCTCCAGATCTCAGGTCTGGCACACCGTTTACCAGGCTGCTTCCTCCTCTGATGGGGGCCCAGCACACGCCCCAGGAGACTTGGCAGCCGCCCCCAGGGCTCTAGCCTCTGGAACTCGTCCCCTTGGAAGGGGCCTGGCCCAGGTGCCAGGTTCGGCTGGTCGGCCAGCCTCCTTTGGAGAAAGCAGGCAAGCCGAGCCAGGCTTGCAGTGGCCCTGGCGTGACACCTGCCACCTCAGGCAGAGGGCCTCCCGCGTGCCCTCCATGGCGGATTTCTCCCCGGAGCCGTGGCCTGGGCACTAGGAAGGCCGGGCCTCCCCGACTCCCGGGAGGAGGGGCTAGCCCAGTTGCGCCCTGGCCCCAAAACCCTCTGGTGCCATCTGCCTGTCTCGGCACTTCTGACTCCACAGAGCCTTTCCTACACCTGGGCTGCCTGCCGTGGCAAAGTGCAGGCGTGGGGTGCGGCCATGGCTTTGTCTTTCCAGGAAAAAATGAGCCCCTGGCCGAAGCAGCAGGCCCAGGCAGAGCCTTGAGCTTGAAGCCCAGTAGGTCTGTGGCCCTCAGGGCCAGAGCCATGCTTTCAAGGCAGGGAAGCAGCCTGCAAGCTGAGTGGGAGTGGGGGAGGGGAGGGAGACAGCTGAAGCCGAGTCCAGAAGGGCGGCGATGGAAGAGCTGCAGCTGGGTCAGAGCCTGGAGGGAGGGCGGGGCCTTCACTGAGGACCCCCCCCCCCCGAGGCCAGCCCTAGGCCCCGGCGGTCGCGCATGCGCCCTTGGCCTGTGCGGTGTGTGGGGGGTTGAACCCAAGCCCGCAGGGCTCCCGGAGAGGCCAGAGAAAGAAGGGCCCACGGAGAGGTAGGCGAGGTGGGCAGGGGGCGCCACCTTACTCTGCTCAGCTCCCTGAGGGAGAGAGAGAGAGACAGAGACAGAGAGAGAGATCCCTGACCTCTGAGTCTCTGCCTCCACCGCTGGCTGGTGCCAACTCACACGCCATCCCACTTCCAGCCATCACCCCCACGCCTGCCCCGGGGCCAGCCCCACCACAGAGAGGCCGATTGGTTCCTGCTCACCTCTGTGCCATCCCTTCCCGACCTGACCCCAGTGCAGGGGATAAGCTTCAGACAAGTCTTTCCATGTCCCTCTGCATGACAATAGACTTCCTCCCCTCTCCCATTCCACAGGCCCACCCGGGACATCCACCTTTGTCATTAGCTCAGGAGAGGATGCAAGATGAGAATCTCTGCTATTGTGTGGGGAGACTCATTTTCCCGGGTTTCCCCCATGGACACATGTTCTTCAGCTGGGTCTGATTTTCTCCAGACAAGCTGTCTTGGGAAGGATTTGGCCAGCCCTAAGAACCTGAAGGGAAAGGGCGGAGGGGGGTTCTCTCTCTGCCCCCGACAGCCCCGAGCTGGGTCGGTCCCTCAGACCCGGCCAGGGGCAGCCCATCCCCCGGCGCCCTTCCCCGGGGCATCCAAGGGCAGGCTCGGCGCCAGCCCCACCCCGCT
The DNA here is from genome assembly GCF_020826845.1 of Diceros bicornis minor. Lineage (NCBI taxonomy): Eukaryota > Metazoa > Chordata > Mammalia > Perissodactyla > Rhinocerotidae > Diceros > Diceros bicornis. The sequence goes on along the minus strand of NW_026691856.1, from coordinate 29,088 downwards.
CGCCACTGCCCGACCATCGTCCTCCCTCGGGGGGCCTGGGCAGGACAGGGACCCGGCTGTGGGAGGCCTCCAGATCTCAGGCCTGGCACACCGTTTACCAGGCTGCTTCCTCCTCTGATGGGGGCCCAGCACACGCCCCAGGAGACTTGGCAGCCGCCCCCAGGGCTCTAGCCTCTGGAACTCGTCCCCTTGGAAGGGGCCTGGCCCAGGTGCCAGGTTCGGCTGGTCGGCCAGCCTCCTTTGGAGAAAGCAGGCAAGCCGAGCCAGGCTTGCAGTGGCCCTGGCGTGACACCTGCCACCTCAGGCAGAGGGCCTCCCGCGTGCCCTCCATGGCGGGTTTCTCCCCGGAGCCGTGGCCTGGGCACTAGGAAGGCCGGGCCTCCCCGACTCCCGGGAGGAGGGGCTAGCCCACTTGCGCCCTGGCCCCAAAACCCTCTGGTGCCATCTGCCTGTCTCGGCACTTCTGACTCCACAGAGCCTTTCCTACATCTGGGCTGCCTGCCGTGGCAAAGTGCAGGCGTGGGGTGAGGCCATGGCTTTGTCTTTCCAGGAAAAAATGAGCCCCTGGCCGAAGCAGCAGGCCCAGGCAGAGCCTTGAGCTTGAAGCCCAGTAGGTCTGTGGCCCTCAGGGCCAGAGCCATGCTTTCAAGGCAGGGAAGCGGCCTGCAAGCTGAGTGGGAGTGGGGGAGGGGAGGGAGACAGCTGAAGCCGAGTCCAGAAGGGCGGCGATGGAAGAGCTGCAGCTGGGTCAGAGCCTGGAGGGAGGGCGGGGCCTTCACTGAGGACCCCCCCCCCCCGAGGCCAGCCCTAGGCCCCGGCGGTCGCGCATGCGCCCTTGGCCTGTGCGGTGTGTGGGGGGTTGAACCCAAGCCCGCAGGGCTCCCGGAGAGGCCAGAGAAAGAAGGGCCCACGGAGAGGTAGGCGAGGTGGGCAGGGGGCGCCACCTTACTCTGCTCAGCTCCCTGAGGGAGAGAGAGAGAGACAGAGACAGAGAGAGAGATCCCTGACCTCTGAGTCTCTGCCTCCACCGCTGGCTGGTGCCAACTCACGCGCCATCCCACTTCCAGCCATCACCCCCACGCCTGCCCCGGGGCCAGCCCCACCACAGAGAGGCCGATTGGTTCCTGCTCACCTCTGTGCCATCCCTTCCCGACCTGACCCCAGTGCAGGGGATAAGCTTCAGACAAGTCTTTCCATGTCCCTCTGCATGACAATAGACTTCCTCCCCTCTCCCATTCCACAGGCCCACCCGGGACATCCACCTTTGTCATTAGCTCAGGAGAGGATGCAAGATGAGAATCTCTGCTATTGTGTGGGGAGACTCATTTTCCCGGGTTTCCCCCATGGACACATGTTCTTCAGCTGGGTCTGATTTTCTCCAGACAAGCTGTCTTGGGAAGGATTTGGCCAGCCCTAAGAACCTGAAGGGAAAGGGCGGAGGGGGGTTCTCTCTCTGCCCCCGACAGCCCCGAGCTGGGTCGGTCCCTCAGACCCGGCCAGGGGCAGCCCATCCCCCGGCGCCCTTCCCCGGGGCATCCAAGGGCAGGCTCGGCGCCAGCCCCACCCCGCTCGCCACTGCCCGACCATCGTCCTCCCTCGGGGGGCCTGGGCAGGACAGGGACCCGGCTGTGGGAGGCCTCCAGATCTCAGGCCTGGCACACCGTTTACCAGGCTGCTTCCTCCTCTGATGGGGGCCCAGCACACGCCCCAGGAGACTTGGCAGCCGCCCCCAGGGCTCTAGCCTCTGGAACTCGTCCCCTTGGAAGGGGCCTGGCCCAGGTGCCAGGTTCGGCTGGTCGGCCAGCCTCCTTTGGAGAAAGCAGGCAAGCCGAGCCAGGCTTGCAGTGGCCCTGGCGTGACACCTGCCACCTCAGGCAGAGGGCCTCCCGCGTGCCCTCCATGGCGGGTTTCTCCCCGGAGCCGTGGCCTGGGCACTAGGAAGGCCGGGCCTCCCCGACTCCCGGGAGGAGGGGCTAGCCCACTTGCGCCCTGGCCCCAAAACCCTCTGGTGCCATCTGCCTGTCTCGGCACTTCTGACTCCACAGAGCCTTTCCTACATCTGGGCTGCCTGCCGTGGCAAAGTGCAGGCGTGGGGTGAGGCCATGGCTTTGTCTTTCCAGGAAAAAATGAGCCCCTGGCCGAAGCAGCAGGCCCAGGCAGAGCCTTGAGCTTGAAGCCCAGTAGGTCTGTGGCCCTCAGGGCCAGAGCCATGCTTTCAAGGCAGGGAAGCGGCCTGCAAGCTGAGTGGGAGTGGGGGAGGGGAGGGAGACAGCTGAAGCCGAGTCCAGAAGGGCGGCGATGGAAGAGCTGCAGCTGGGTCAGAGCCTGGAGGGAGGGCGGGGCCTTCACTGAGGACCCCCCCCCCCTGAGGCCAGCCCTAGGCCCCGGCGGTCGCGCATGCGCCCTTGGCCTGTGCGGTGTGTGGGGGGTTGAACCAAAGCCCGCAGGGCTCCCGGAGCGGCCAGAGAAAGAAGGGCCCACGGAGAGGTAGGCGAGGTGGGCAGGGGGCGCCACCTTACTCTGCTCAGCTCCCTGAGGGAGAGAGAGAGAGACAGAGACAGAGAGAGAGATCCCTGACCTCTGAGTCTCTGCCTCCACCGCTGGCTGGTGCCAACTCACGCGCCATCCCACTTCCAGCCATCACCCCCACGCCTGCCCCGGGGCCAGCCCCACCACAGAGAGGCCGGTTGGTTCCTGCTCACCTCTGTGCCGTCCCTTCCCGACCTGACCCCAGTGCAGGGGATAAGCTTCAGACAAGTCTTTCCATGTCCCTCTGCATGACAATAGACTTCCTCCCCTCTCCCATTCCACAGGCCCACCCGGGACATCCACCTTTGTCATTAGCTCAGGAGAGGATGCAAGATGAGAATCTCTGCTATTGTGTGGGGAGACTCAGTTTCCCGGGTTTCCCCCATGGACACATGTTCTTCAGCTGGGTCTGATTTTCTCCAGACAAGCTGTCTTGGGAAGGATTTGGCCAGCCCTAAGAACCTGAAGGGAAAGGGCGGAGGGGGGTTCTCTCTCTGCCCCCGACAGCCCCGAGCTGGGTCGGTCCCTCAGACCCGGCCAGGGGCAGCCCATCCCCCGGCGCCCTTCCCCGGGGCATCCAAGGGCAGGCTCGGCGCCAGCCCCACCCCGCTCGCCACTGCCCGACCATCGTCCTCCCTCGGGGGGCCTGGGCAGGACAGGGACCCGGCTGTGGGAGGCCTCCAGATCTCAGGCCTGGCACACCGTTTACCAGGCTGCTTCCTCCTCTGACGGGGGCCCAGCACACGCCCCAGGAGACTTGGCAGCCGCCCCCAGGGCTCTAGCCTCTGGAACTCGTCCCCTTGGAAGGGGCCTGGCCCAGGTGCCAGGTTCTGCTGGTCGGCCAGCCTCCTTTGGAGAAAGCAGGCAAGCCGAGCCAGGCTTGCAGTGGCCCTGGCGTGACACCTGCCACCTCAGGCAGAGGGCCTCCCGCGTGCCCTCCATGGCGGGTTTCTCCCCGGAGCCGTGGCCTGGGCACTAGGAAGGCCGGGTCTCCCCGACTCCAGGGAGGAGGGGCTAGCCCACTTGCGCCCTGGCCCCCAAACCCTCTGGTGCCATCTGCCTGTCTCGGCACTTCTGACTCCACAGAGCCTTTCCTACACCTGGGCTGTCTGCCGTGGCAAAGTGCAGGCGTGGGGTGAGGCCATGGCTTTGTCTTTCCAGGAAAAAATGAGCCCCTGGCCGAAGCAGCAGGCCCAGGCAGAGCCTTGAGCTTGAAGCCCAGTAGGTCTGTGGCCCTCAGGGCCAGAGCCATGCTTTCAAGGCAGGGAAGCGGCCTGCAAGCTGAGTGGGAGTGGGGGAGGGGAGGGAGACAGCTGAAGCCGAGTCCAGAAGGGCGGCGATGGAAGAGCTGCAGCTGGGTCAGAGCATGGAGGGAGGGCGGGGCCTTCACTGAGGACCCCCCCCCCCCCCGAGGCCAGCCCTAGGCCCCGGCGGTCGCGCATGCGCCCTTGGCCTGTGCGGTGTGTGGGGGGTTGAACCCAAGCTCGCAGGGCTCCCGGAGCGGCCAGAGAAAGAAGGGCCCACGGAGAGGTAGGCGAGGTGGGCAGGGGGCGCCACCTTACTCTGCTCAGCTCCCTGAGGGAGAGAGAGAGAGACAGAGACAGAGAGAGAGATCCCTGACCTCTGAGTCTCTGCCTCCACCGCTGGCTGGTGCCAACTCACGCGCCATCCCACTTCCAGCCATCACCCCCACGCCTGCCCCGGGGCCAGCCCCACCACAGAGAGGCCGGTTGGTTCCTGCTCACCTCTGTGCCGTCCCTTCCAGACCTGACCCCAGTGCAGGGGATAAGCTTCAGACAAGTCTTTCCATGTCCCTCTGCATGACAATAGACTTCCTCCCCTCTCCCATTCCACAGGCCCACCCGGGACATCCACCTTTGTCATTAGCTCAGGAGAGGATGCAAGATGAGAATCTCTGCTATTGTGTGGGGAGACTCAGTTTCCCGGGTTTCCCCCATGGACACATGTTCTTCAGCTGGGTCTGATTTTCTCCAGACAAGCTGTCTTGGGAAGGATTTGGCCAGCCCTAAGAACCTGAAGGGAAAGGGCGGAGGGGGGTTCTCTCTCTGCCCCCGACAGCCCCGAGCTGGGTCGGTCCCTCAGACCCGGCCAGGGGCAGCCCATCCCCCGGCGCCCTTCCCCGGGGCATCCAAGGGCAGGCTCGGCGCCAGCCCCACCCCGCTCGCCACTGCCCGACCATCGTCCTCCCTCGGGGGGCCTGGGCAGGACAGGGACCCGGCTGTGGGAGGCCTCCAGATCTCAGGCCTGGCACACCGTTTACCAGGCTGCTTCCTCCTCTGACGGGGGCCCAGCACACGCCCCAGGAGACTTGGCAGCCGCCCCCAGGGCTCTAGCCTCTGGAACTCGTCCCCTTGGAAGGGGCCTGGCCCAGGTGCCAGGTTCGGCTGGTCGGCCAGCCTCCTTTGGAGAAAGCAGGCAAGCCGAGCCAGGCTTGCAGTGGCCCTGGCGTGACACCTGCCACCTCAGGCAGAGGGCCTCCCGCGTGCCCTCCATGGCGGGTTTCTCCCCGGAGCCGTGGCCTGGGCACTAGGAAGGCCGGGCCTCCCCGACTCCCGGGAGGAGGGGCTAGCCCACTTGCGCCCTGGCCCCCAAACCCTCTGGTGCCATCTGCCTGTCTCGGCACTTCTGACTCCACAGAGCCTTTCCTACATCTGGGCTGCCTGCCGTGGCAAAGTGCAGGCGTGGGGTGAGGCCATGGCTTTGTCTTTCCAGGAAAAAATGAGCCCCTGGCCGAAGCAGCAGGCCCAGGCAGAGCCTTGAGCTTGAAGCCCAGTAGGTCTGTGGCCCTCAGGGCCAGAGCCATGCTTTCAAGGCAGGGAAGCGGCCTGCAAGCTGAGTGGGAGTGGGGGAGGGGAGGGAGACAGCTGAAGCCGAGTCCAGAAGGGCGGCGATGGAAGAGCTGCAGCTGGGTCAGAGCCTGGAGGGAGGGCGGGGCCTTCACTGAGGACCCCCCCCCCCCCCGAGGCCAGCCCTAGGCCCCGGCGGTCGCGCATGCGCCCTTGGCCTGTGCGGTGTGTGGGGGGTTGAACCCAAGCTCGCAGGGCTCCCGGAGCGGCCAGAGAAAGAAGGGCCCACGGAGAGGTAGGCGAGGTGGGCAGGGGGCGCCACCTTACTCTGCTCAGCTCCCTGAGGGAGAGAGAGAGAGACAGAGACAGAGAGAGAGATCCCTGACCTCTGAGTCTCTGCCTCCACCGCTGGCTGGTGCCAACTCACGCGCCATCCCACTTCCAGCCATCACCCCCACGCCTGCCCCGGGGCCAGCCCCACCACAGAGAGGCCGGTTGGTTCCTGCTCACCTCTGTGCCGTCCCTTCCCGACCTGACCCCAGTGCAGGGGATAAGCTTCAGACAAGTCTTTCCATGTCCCTCTGCATGACAATAGACTTCCTCCCCTCTCCCATTCCACAGGCCCACCCGGGACATCCACCTTTGTCATTAGCTCAGGAGAGGATGCAAGATGAGAATCTCTGCTATTGTGTGGGGAGACTCAGTTTCCCGGGTTTCCCCCATGGACACATGTTCTTCAGCTGGGTCTGATTTTCTCCAGACAAGCTGTCTTGGGAAGGATTTGCCCAGCCCTAAGAACCTGAAGGGAAAGGGCGGAGGGGGGTTCTCTCTCTGCCCCTGACAGCCCCGAGCTGGGTCGGTCCCTCAGACCCGGCCAGGGGCAGCCCATCCCCCGGCGCCCTTCCCCGGGGCATCCAAGGGCAGGCTCGGCGCCAGCCCCACCCCGCTCGCCACTGCCCGACCATCGTCCTCCCTCGGGGGGCCTGGGCAGGACAGGGACCCGGCTGTGGGAGGCCTCCAGATCTCAGGCCTGGCACACCGTTTACCAGGCTGCTTCCTCCTCTGACGGGGGCCCAGCACACGCCCCAGGAGACTTGGCAGCCGCCCCCAGGGCTCTAGCCTCTGGAACTCGTCCCCTTGGAAGGGGCCTGGCCCAGGTGCCAGGTTCGGCTGGTCGGCCAGCCTCCTTTGGAGAAAGCAGGCAAGCCGAGCCAGGCTTGCAGTGGCCCTGGCGTGACACCTGCCACCTCAGGCAGAGGGCCTCCCGCGTGCCCTCCATGGCGGGTTTCTCCCCGGAGCCGTGGCCTGGGCACTAGGAAGGCCGGGCCTCCCCGACTCCCGGGAGGAGGGGCTAGCCCACTTGCGCCCTGGCCCCAAAACCCTCTGGTGCCATCTGCCTGTCTCGGCACTTCTGACTCCACAGAGCCTTTCCTACATCTGGGCTGCCTGCCGTGGCAAAGTGCAGGCGTGGGGTGAGGCCATGGCTTTGTCTTTCCAGGAAAAAATGAGCCCCTGGCCGAAGCAGCAGGCCCAGGCAGAGCCTTGAGCTTGAAGCCCAGTAGGTCTGTGGCCCTCAGGGCCAGAGCCATGCTTTCAAGGCAGGGAAGCGGCCTGCAAGCTGAGTGGGAGTGGGGGAGGGGAGGGAGACAGCTGAAGCCGAGTCCAGAAGGGCGGCGATGGAAGAGCTGCAGCTGGGTCAGAGCCTGGAGGGAGGGCGGGGCCTTCACTGAGGACCCCCCCCCCCTGAGGCCAGCCCTAGGCCCCGGCGGTCGCGCATGCGCCCTTGGCCTGTGCGGTGTGTGGGGGGTTGAACCAAAGCCCGCAGGGCTCCCGGAGCGGCCAGAGAAAGAAGGGCCCACGGAGAGGTAGGCGAGGTGGGCAGGGGGCGCCACCTTACTCTGCTCAGCTCCCTGAGGGAGAGAGAGAGAGACAGAGACAGAGAGAGAGATCCCTGACCTCTGAGTCTCTGCCTCCACCGCTGGCTGGTGCCAACTCACGCGCCATCCCACTTCCAGCCATCACCCCCACGCCTGCCCCGGGGCCAGCCCCACCACAGAGAGGCCGATTGGTTCCTGCTCACCTCTGTGCCATCCCTTCCCGACCTGACCCCAGTGCAGGGGATAAGCTTCAGACAAGTCTTTCCATGTCCCTCTGCATGACAATAGACTTCCTCCCCTCTCCCATTCCACAGGCCCACCCGGGACATCCACCTTTGTCATTAGCTCAGGAGAGGATGCAAGATGAGAATCTCTGCTATTGTGTGGGGAGACTCAGTTTCCCGGGTTTCCCCATGGACACATGTTCTTCAGCTGGGTCTGATTTTCTCCAGACAAGCTGTCTTGGGAAGGATTTGGCCAGCCCTAAGAACCTGAAGGGAAAGGGCGGAGGGGGGTTCTCTCTCTGCCCCCGACAGCCCGGAGCTGGGTCGGTCCCTCAGACCCGGCCAGGGGCAGCCCATCCCCCGGCGCCCTTCCCCGGGGCATCCAAGGGCAGGCTCGGCGCCAGCCCCACCCCGCTCGCCACTGCCCGACCATCGTCCTCCCTCGGGGGGCCTGGGCAGGACAGGGACCCGGCTGTGGGAGGCCTCCAGATCTCAGGCCTGGCACACCGTTTACCAGGCTGCTTCCTCCTCTGATGGGGGCCCAGCACACGCCCCAGGAGACTTGGCAGCCGCCCCCAGGGCTCTAGCCTCTGGAACTCGTCCCCTTGGAAGGGGCCTGGCCCAGGTGCCAGGTTCGGCTGGTCGGCCAGCCTCCTTTGGAGAAAGCAGGCAAGCCGAGCCAGGCTTGCAGTGGCCCTGGCGTGACACTTGCCACCTCAGGCAGAGGGCCTCCCGCGTGCCCTCCATGGCGGATTTCTCCCCGGAGCCGTGGCCTGGGCACTAGGAAGGCCGGGCCTCCCCGACTCCCGGGAGGAGGGGCTAGCCCAGTTGCGCCCTGGCCCCAAAACCCTCTGGTGCCATCTGCCTGTCTCGGCACTTCTGACTCCACAGAGCCTTTCCTACACCTGGGCTGCCTGCCGTGGCAAAGTGCAGGCGTGGGGTGAGGCCATGGCTTTTTCTTTCCAGGAAAAAATGAGCCCCTGGCCGAAGCAGCAGGCCCAGGCAGAGCCTTGAGCTTGAAGCCCAGTAGGTCTGTGGCCCTCAGGGCCAGAGCCATGCTTTCAAGGCAGGGAAGCGGCCTGCAAGCTGAGTGGGAGTGGGGGAGGGGAGGGAGACAGCTGAAGCCGAGTCCAGAAGGGCGGCGATGGAAGAGCTGCAGCTGGGTCAGAGCCTGGAGGGAGGGCGGGGCCTTCACTGAGGACCCCCCCCCCAGGCCAGCCCTAGGCCCCGGCGGTCGCGCATGCGCCCTTGGCCTGTGCGGTGTGTGGGGTGTTGAACCCAAGCCCGCAGGGCTCCCGGAGCGGCCAGAGAAAGAAGGGCCCATGGAGAGGTAGGCGAGGTGGGCAGGGGGCGCCACCTTACTCTGCTCAGCTCCCTGAGGGAGAGAGACAGAGACAGAGACAGAGAGAGAGATCCCTGACCTCTGAGTCTCTGCCTCCACCGCTGGCTGGTGCCAACTCACGCGCCATCCCACTTCCAGCCATCACCCCCACGCCTGCCCCGGGGCCAGCCCCACCACAGAGAGGCCGGTTGGTTCCTGCTCACCTCTGTGCCGTCCCTTCCCGACCTGACCCCAGTGCAGGGGATAAGCTTCAGACAAGTCTTTCCATGTCCCTCTGCATGACAATAGACTTCCTCCCCTCTCCCATTCCACAGGCCCACCCGGGACATCCACCTTTGTCATTAGCTCAGGAGAGGATGCAAGATGAGAATCTCTGCTATTGTGTGGGGAGACTCAGTTTCCCGGGTTTCCCCCATGGACACATGTTCTTCAGCTGGGTCTGATTTTCTCCAGACAAGCTGTCTTGGGAAGGATTTGGCCAGCCCTAAGAACCTGAAGGGAAAGGGCGGAGGGGGGTTCTCTCTCTGCCCCCGACAGCCCCGAGCTGGGTCGGTCCCTCAGACCCGGCCAGGGGCAGCCCATCCCCCGGCGCCCTTCCCCGGGGCATCCAAGGGCAGGCTCGGCGCCAGCCCCACCCCGCTCGCCACTGCCCGACCATCGTCCTCCCTCGGGGGGCCTGGGCAGGACAGGGACCCGGCTGTGGGAGGCCTCCAGATCTCAGGCCTGGCACACCGTTTACCAGGCTGCTTCCTCCTCTGACGGGGGCCCAGCACACGCCCCAGGAGACTTGGCAGCCGCCCCCAGGGCTCTAGCCTCTGGAACTCGTCCCCTTGGAAGGGGCCTGGCCCAGGTGCCAGGTTCTGCTGGTCGGCCAGCCTCCTTTGGAGAAAGCAGGCAAGCCGAGCCAGGCTTGCAGTGGCCCTGGCGTGACACCTGCCACCTCAGGCAGAGGGCCTCCCGCGTGCCCTCCATGGCGGGTTTCTCCCCGGAGCCGTGGCCTGGGCACTAGGAAGGCCGGGTCTCCCCGACTCCAGGGAGGAGGGGCTAGCCCACTTGCGCCCTGGCCCCCAAACCCTCTGGTGCCATCTGCCTGTCTCGGCACTTCTGACTCCACAGAGCCTTTCCTACACCTGGGCTGTCTGCCGTGGCAAAGTGCAGGCGTGGGGTGAGGCCATGGCTTTGTCTTTCCAGGAAAAAATGAGCCCCTGGCCGAAGCAGCAGGCCCAGGCAGAGCCTTGAGCTTGAAGCCCAGTAGGTCTGTGGCCCTCAGGGCCAGAGCCATGCTTTCAAGGCAGGGAAGCGGCCTGCAAGCTGAGTGGGAGTGGGGGAGGGGAGGGAGACAGCTGAAGCCGAGTCCAGAAGGGCGGCGATGGAAGAGCTGCAGCTGGGTCAGAGCCTGGAGGGAGGGCGGGGCCTTCACTGAGGACCCCCCCCCCCCCGAGGCCAGCCCTAGGCCCCGGCGGTCGCGCATGCGCCCTTGGCCTGTGCGGTGTGTGGGGGGTTGAACCCAAGCTCGCAGGGCTCCCGGAGCGGCCAGAGAAAGAAGGGCCCACGGAGAGGTAGGCGAGGTGGGCAGGGGGCGCCACCTTACTCTGCTCAGCTCCCTGAGGGAGAGAGAGAGAGACAGAGACAGAGAGAGAGATCCCTGACCTCTGAGTCTCTGCCTCCACCGCTGGCTGGTGCCAACTCACGCGCCATCCCACTTCCAGCCATCACCCCCACGCCTGCCCCGGGGCCAGCCCCACCACAGAGAGGCCGGTTGGTTCCTGCTCACCTCTGTGCCGTCCCTTCCAGACCTGACCCCAGTGCAGGGGATAAGCTTCAGACAAGTCTTTCCATGTCCCTCTGCATGACAATAGACTTCCTCCCCTCTCCCATTCCACAGGCCCACCCGGGACATCCACCTTTGTCATTAGCTCAGGAGAGGATGCAAGATGAGAATCTCTGCTATTGTGTGGGGAGACTCAGTTTCCCGGGTTTCCCCCATGGACACATGTTCTTCAGCTGGGTCTGATTTTCTCCAGACAAGCTGTCTTGGGAAGGATTTGGCCAGCCCTAAGAACCTGAAGGGAAAGGGCGGAGGGGGGTTCTCTCTCTGCCCCCGACAGCCCCGAGCTGGGTCGGTCCCTCAGACCCGGCCAGGGGCAGCCCATCCCCCGGCGCCCTTCCCCGGGGCATCCAAGGGCAGGCTCGGCGCCAGCCCCACCCCGCTCGCCACTGCCCGACCATCGTCCTCCCTCGGGGGGCCTGGGCAGGACAGGGACCCGGCTGTGGGAGGCCTCCAGATCTCAGGCCTGGCACACCGTTTACCAGGCTGCTTCCTCCTCTGACGGGGGCCCAGCACACGCCCCAGGAGACTTGGCAGCCGCCCCCAGGGCTCTAGCCTCTGGAACTCGTCCCCTTGGAAGGGGCCTGGCCCAGGTGCCAGGTTCGGCTGGTCGGCCAGCCTCCTTTGGAGAAAGCAGGCAAGCCGAGCCAGGCTTGCAGTGGCCCTGGCGTGACACCTGCCACCTCAGGCAGAGGGCCTCCCGCGTGCCCTCCATGGCGGGTTTCTCCCCGGAGCCGTGGCCTGGGCACTAGGAAGGCCGGGCCTCCCCGACTCCCGGGAGGAGGGGCTAGCCCACTTGCGCCCTGGCCCCCAAACCCTCTGGTGCCATCTGCCTGTCTCGGCACTTCTGACTCCACAGAGCCTTTCCTACATCTGGGCTGCCTGCCGTGGCAAAGTGCAGGCGTGGGGTGAGGCCATGGCTTTGTCTTTCCAGGAAAAAATGAGCCCCTGGCCGAAGCAGCAGGCCCAGGCAGAGCCTTGAGCTTGAAGCCCAGTAGGTCTGTGGCCCTCAGGGCCAGAGCCATGCTTTCAAGGCAGGGAAGCGGCCTGCAAGCTGAGTGGGAGTGGGGGAGGGGAGGGAGACAGCTGAAGCCGAGTCCAGAAGGGCGGCGATGGAAGAGCTGCAGCTGGGTCAGAGCCTGGAGGGAGGGCGGGGCCTTCACTGAGGACCCCCCCCCCCCCCGAGGCCAGCCCTAGGCCCCGGCGGTCGCGCATGCGCCCTTGGCCTGTGCGGTGTGTGGGGGGTTGAACCCAAGCTCGCAGGGCTCCCGGAGCGGCCAGAGAAAGAAGGGCCCACGGAGAGGTAGGCGAGGTGGGCAGGGGGCGCCACCTTACTCTGCTCAGCTCCCTGAGGGAGAGAGAGAGAGACAGAGACAGAGAGAGAGATCCCTGACCTCTGAGTCTCTGCCTCCACCGCTGGCTGGTGCCAACTCACGCGCCATCCCACTTCCAGCCATCACCCCCACGCCTGCCCCGGGGCCAGCCCCACCACAGAGAGGCCGGTTGGTTCCTGCTCACCTCTGTGCCGTCCCTTCCCGACCTGACCCCAGTGCAGGGGATAAGCTTCAGACAAGTCTTTCCATGTCCCTCTGCATGACAATAGACTTCCTCCCCTCTCCCATTCCACAGGCCCACCCGGGACATCCACCTTTGTCATTAGCTCAGGAGAGGATGCAAGATGAGAATCTCTGCTATTGTGTGGGGAGACTCAGTTTCCCGGGTTTCCCCCATGGACACATGTTCTTCAGCTGGGTCTGATTTTCTCCAGACAAGCTGTCTTGGGAAGGATTTGGCCAGCCCTAAGAACCTGAAGGGAAAGGGCGGAGGGGGGTTCTCTCTCTGCCCCCGACAGCCCCGAGCTGGGTCGGTCCCTCAGACCCGGCCAGGGGCAGCCCATCCCCCGGCGCCCTTCCCCGGGGCATCCAAGGGCAGGCTCGGCGCCAGCCCCACCCCGCTCGCCACTGCCCGACCATCGTCCTCCCTCGGGGGGCCTGGGCAGGACAGGGACCCGGCTGTGGGAGGCCTCCAGATCTCAGGCCTGGCACACCGTTTACCAGGCTGCTTCCTCCTCTGACGGGGGCCCAGCACACGCCCCAGGAGACTTGGCAGCCGCCCCCAGGGCTCTAGCCTCTGGAACTCGTCCCCTTGGAAGGGGCCTGGCCCAGGTGCCAGGTTCGGCTGGTCGGCCAGCCTCCTTTGGAGAAAGCAGGCAAGCCGAGCCAGGCTTGCAGTGGCCCTGGCGTGACACCTGCCACCTCAGGCAGAGGGCCTCCCGCGTGCCCTCCATGGCGGGTTTCTCCCCGGAGCCGTGGCCTGGGCACTAGGAAGGCCGGGCCTCCCCGACTCCCGGGAGGAGGGGCTAGCCCACTTGCGCCCTGGCCCCCAAACCCTCTGGTGCCATCTGCCTGTCTCGGCACTTCTGACTCCACAGAGCCTTTCCTACATCTGGGCTGCCTGCCGTGGCAAAGTGCAGGCGTGGGGTGAGGCCATGGCTTTGTCTTTCCAGGAAAAAATGAGCCCCTGGCCGAAGCAGCAGGCCCAGGCAGAGCCTTGAGCTTGAAGCCCAGTAGGTCTGTGGCCCTCAGGGCCAGAGCCATGCTTTCAAGGCAGGGAAGCGGCCTGCAAGCTGAGTGGGAGTGGGGGAGGGGAGGGAGACAGCTGAAGCCGAGTCCAGAAGGGCGGCGATGGAAGAGCTGCAGCTGGGTCAGAGCCTGGAGGGAGGGCGGGGCCTTCACTGAGGACCCCCCCCCCCCCCCCCCGAGGCCAGCCCTAGGCCCCGGCGGTCGCGCATGCGCCCTTGGCCTGTGCGGTGTGTGGGGGGTTGAACCCAAGCTCGCAGGGCTCCCGGAGCGGCCAGAGAAAGAAGGGCCCACGGAGAGGTAGGCGAGGTGGGCAGGGGGCGCCACCTTACTCTGCTCAGCTCCCTGAGGGAGAGAGAGAGAGACAGAGACAGAGAGAGAGATCCCTGACCTCTGAGTCTCTGCCTCCACCGCTGGCTGGTGCCAACTCACGCGCCATCCCACTTCCAGCCATCACCCCCACGCCTGCCCCGGGGCCAGCCCCACCACAGAGAGGCCGGTTGGTTCCTGCTCACCTCTGTGCCGTCCCTTCCCGACCTGACCCCAGTGCAGGGGATAAGCTTCAGACAAGTCTTTCCATGTCCCTCTGCATGACAATAGACTTCCTCCCCTCTCCCATTCCACAGGCCCACCCGGGACATCCACCTTTGTCATTAGCTCAGGAGAGGATGCAAGATGAGAATCTCTGCTATTGTGTGGGGAGACTCAGTTTCCCGGGTTTCCCCCATGGACACATGTTCTTCAGCTGGGTCTGATTTTCTCCAGACAAGCTGTCTTGGGAAGGATTTGGCCAGCCCTAAGAACCTGAAGGGAAAGGGCGGAGGGGGGTTCTCTCTCTGCCCCCGACAGCCCCGAGCTGGGTCGGTCCCTCAGACCCGGCCAGGGGCAGCCCATCCCCCGGCGCCCTTCCCCGGGGCATCCAAGGGCAGGCTCGGCGCCAGCCCCACCCCGCTCGCCACTGCCCGACCATCGTCCTCCCTCGGGGGGCCTGGGCAGGACAGGGACCCGGCTGTGGGAGGCCTCCAGATCTCAGGCCTGGCACACCGTTTACCAGGCTGCTTCCTCCTCTGACGGGGGCCCAGCACACGCCCCAGGAGACTTGGCAGCCGCCCCCAGGGCTCTAGCCTCTGGAACTCGTCCCCTTGGAAGGGGCCTGGCCCAGGTGCCAGGTTCGGCTGGTCGGCCAGCCTCCTTTGGAGAAAGCAGGCAAGCCGAGCCAGGCTTGCAGTGGCCCTGGCGTGACACCTGCCACCTCAGGCAGAGGGCCTCCCGCGTGCCCTCCATGGCGGGTTTCTCCCCGGAGCCGTGGCCTGGGCACTAGGAAGGCCGGGCCTCCCCGACTCCCGGGAGGAGGGGCTAGCCCACTTGCGCCCTGGCCCCCAAACCCTCTGGTGCCATCTGCCTGTCTCGGCACTTCTGACTCCACAGAGCCTTTCCTACATCTGGGCTGCCTGCCGTGGCAAAGTGCAGGCGTGGGGTGAGGCCATGGCTTTGTCTTTCCAGGAAAAAATGAGCCCCTGGCCGAAGCAGCAGGCCCAGGCAGAGCCTTGAGCTTGAAGCCCAGTAGGTCTGTGGCCCTCAGGGCCAGAGCCATGCTTTCAAGGCAGGGAAGCGGCCTGCAAGCTGAGTGGGAGTGGGGGAGGGGAGGGAGACAGCTGAAGCCGAGTCCAGAAGGGCGGCGATGGAAGAGCTGCAGCTGGGTCAGAGCCTGGAGGGAGGGCGGGGCCTTCACTGAGGACCCCCCCCCCCCCCCCCGAGGCCAGCCCTAGGCCCCGGCGGTCGCGCATGCGCCCTTGGCCTGTGCGGTGTGTGGGGGGTTGAACCCAAGCTCGCAGGGCTCCCGGAGCGGCCAGAGAAAGAAGGGCCCACGGAGAGGTAGGCGAGGTGGGCAGGGGGCGCCACCTTACTCTGCTCAGCTCCCTGAGGGAGAGAGAGAGAGACAGAGACAGAGAGAGAGATCCCTGACCTCTGAGTCTCTGCCTCCACCGCTGGCTGGTGCCAACTCACGCGCCATCCCACTTCCAGCCATCACCCCCACGCCTGCCCCGGGGCCAGCCCCACCACAGAGAGGCCGGTTGGTTCCTGCTCACCTCTGTGCCGTCCCTTCCCGACCTGACCCCAGTGCAGGGGATAAGCTTCAGACAAGTCTTTCCATGTCCCTCTGCATGACAATAGACTTCCTCCCCTCTCCCATTCCACAGGCCCACCCGGGACATCCACCTTTGTCATTAGCTCAGGAGAGGATGCAAGATGAGAATCTCTGCTATTGTGTGGGGAGACTCAGTTTCCCGGGTTTCCCCCATGGACACATGTTCTTCAGCTGGGTCTGATTTTCTCCAGACAAGCTGTCTTGGGAAGGATTTGGCCAGCCCTAAGAACCTGAAGGGAAAGGGCGGAGGGGGGTTCTCTCTCTGCCCCCGACAGCCCCGAGCTGGGTCGGTCCCTCAGACCCGGCCAGGGGCAGCCCATCCCCCGGCGCCCTTCCCCGGGGCATCCAAGGGCAGGCTCGGCGCCAGCCCCACCCCGCTCGCCACTGCCCGACCATCGTCCTCCCTCGGGGGGCCTGGGCAGGACAGGGACCCGGCTGTGGGAGGCCTCCAGATCTCAGGCCTGGCACACCGTTTACCAGGCTGCTTCCTCCTCTGACGGGGGCCCAGCACACGCCCCAGGAGACTTGGCAGCCGCCCCCAGGGCTCTAGCCTCTGGAACTCGTCCCCTTGGAAGGGGCCTGGCCCAGGTGCCAGGTTCGGCTGGTCGGCCAGCCTCCTTTGGAGAAAGCAGGCAAGCCGAGCCAGGCTTGCAGTGGCCCTGGCGTGACACCTGCCACCTCAGGCAGAGGGCCTCCCGCGTGCCCTCCATGGCGGGTTTCTCCCCGGAGCCGTGGCCTGGGCACTAGGAAGGCCGGGCCTCCCCGACTCCCGGGAGGAGGGGCTAGCCCACTTGCGCCCTGGCCCCCAAACCCTCTGGTGCCATCTGCCTGTCTCGGCACTTCTGACTCCACAGAGCCTTTCCTACATCTGGGCTGCCTGCCGTGGCAAAGTGCAGGCGTGGGGTGAGGCCATGGCTTTGTCTTTCCAGGAAAAAATGAGCCCCTGGCCGAAGCAGCAGGCCCAGGCAGAGCCTTGAGCTTGAAGCCCAGTAGGTCTGTGGCCCTCAGGGCCAGAGCCATGCTTTCAAGGCAGGGAAGCGGCCTGCAAGCTGAGTGGGAGTGGGGGAGGGGAGGGAGACAGCTGAAGCCGAGTCCAGAAGGGCGGCGATGGAAGAGCTGCAGCTGGGTCAGAGCCTGGAGGGAGGGCGGGGCCTTCACTGAGGACCCCCCCCCCCCTGAGGCCAGCCCTAGGCCCCGGCGGTCGCGCATGCGCCCTTGGCCTGTGCGGTGTGTGGGGGGTTGAACCAAAGCCCGCAGGGCTCCCAGAGCGGCCAGAGAAAGAAGGGCCCACGGAGAGGTAGGCGAGGTGGGCAGGGGGCGCCACCTTACTCTGCTCAGCTCCCTGAGGGAGAGAGAGAGAGACAGAGACAGAGAGAGAGATCCCTGACCTCTGAGTCTCTGCCTCCACCGCTGGCTGGTGCCAACTCACGCGCCATCCCACTTCCAGCCATCACCCCCACGCCTGCCCCGGGGCCAGCCCCACCACAGAGAGGCCGATTGGTTCCTGCTCACCTCTGTGCCATCCCTTCCCGACCTGACCCCTGTGCAGGGGATAAGCTTCAGACAAGTCTTTCCATGTCCCTCTGCATGACAATAGACTTCCTCCCCTCTCCCATTCCACAGGCCCACCCGGGACATCCACCTTTGTCATTAGCTCAGGAGAGGATGCAAGATGAGAATCTCTGCTATTGTGTGGGGAGACTCAGTTTCCCGGGTTTCCCCCATGGACACATGTTCTTCAGCTGGGTCTGATTTTCTCCAGACAAGCTGTCTTGGGAAGGATTTGGCCAGCCCTAAGAACCTGAAGGGAAAGGGCGGAGGGGGGTTCTCTCTCTGCCCCCGACAGCCCCGAGCTGGGTTGGTCCCTCAGACCCGGCCAGGGGCAGCCCATCCCCCGGCGCCCTTCCCCGGGGCATCCAAGGGCAGGCTCGGCGCCAGCCCCACCCCGCTCGCCACTGCCCGACCATCGTCCTCCCTCGGGGGGCCTGGGCAGGACAGGGACCCGGCTGTGGGACGCCTCCAGATCTCAGGTCTGGCACACCGTTTACCAGGCTGCTTCCTCCTCTGATGGGGGCCCAGCACACGCCCCAGGAGACTTGGCAGCCGCCCCCAGGGCTCTAGCCTCTGGAACTCGTCCCCTTGGAAGGGGCCTGGCCCAGGTGCCAGGTTCGGCTGGTCGGCCAGCCTCCTTTGGAGAAAGCAGGCAAGCCGAGCCAGGCTTGCAGTGGCCCTGGCGTGACACCTGCCACCTCAGGCAGAGGGCCTCCCGCGTGCCCTCCATGGCGGATTTCTCCCCGGAGCCGTGGCCTGGGCACTAGGAAGGCCGGGCCTCCCCGACTCCCGGGAGGAGGGGCTAGCCCAGTTGCGCCCTGGCCCCAAAACCCTCTGGTGCCATCTGCCTGTCTCGGCACTTCTGACTCCACAGAGCCTTTCCTACACCTGGGCTGCCTGCCGTGGCAAAGTGCAGGCGTGGGGTGAGGCCATTGCTTTTTCTTTCCAGGAAAAAATGAGCCCCTGGCCGAAGCAGCAGGCCCAGGCAGAGCCTTGAGCTTGAAGCCCAGTAGGTCTGTGGCCCTCAGGGCCAGAGCCATGCTTTCAAGGCAGGGAAGCGGCCTGCAAGCTGAGTGGGAGTGGGGGAGGGGAGGGAGACAGCTGAAGCCGAGTCCAGAAGGGCGGCGATGGAAGAGCTGCAGCTGGGTCAGAGCCTGGAGGGAGGGCGGGGCCTTCACTGAGGACCCCCCCCCCCCCCCCCCCGAGGCCAGCCCTAGGCCCCGGCAGTCGCGCATGCGCCCTTGGCCTGTGCGGTGTGTGGGGGGTTGAACCAAAGCCCGCAGGGCTCCCGGAGAGGCCAGAGAAAGAAGGGCCCACGGAGAGGTAGGCGAGGTGGGCAGGGGGCGCCACCTTACTCTGCTCAGCTCCCTGAGGGAGAGAGAGAGAGACAGAGACAGAGAGAGAGATCCCTGACCTCTGAGTCTCTGCCTCCACCGCTGGCTGGTGCCAACTCACGCGCCATCCCACTTCCAGCCATCACCCCCACGCCTGCCCCGGGGCCAGCCCCACCACAGAGAGGCCGATTGGTTCCTGCTCACCTCTGTGCCATCCCTTCCCGACCTGACCCCAGTGCAGGGGATAAGCTTCAGACAAGTCTTTCCATGTCCCTCTGCATGACAATAGACTTCCTCCCCTCTCCCATTCCACAGGCCCACCCGGGACATCCACCTTTGTCATTAGCTCAGGAGAGGATGCAAGATGAGAATCTCTGCTATTGTGTGGGGAGACTCAGTTTCCCGGGTTTCCCCCATGGACACATGTTCTTCAGCTGGGTCTGATTTTCTCCAGACAAGCTGTCTTGGGAAGGATTTGGCCAGCCCTAAGAACCTGAAGGGAAAGGGCGGAGGGGGGTTCTCTCTCTGCCCCCGACAGCCCCGAGCTGGGTCGGTCCCTCAGACCCGGCCAGGGGCAGCCCATCCCCCGGCGCCCTTCCCCGGGGCATCCAAGGGCAGGCTCGGCGCCAGCCCCACCCCGCTCGCCACTGCCCGACCATCGTCCTCCCTCGGGGGGCCTGGGCAGGACAGGGACCCGGCTGTGGGAGGCCTCCAGTTCTCAGGCCTGGCACACCGTTTACCAGGCTGCTTCCTCCTCTGATGGGGGCCCAGCACACGCCCCAGGAGACTTGGCAGCCGCCCCCAGGGCTCTAGCCTCTGGAACTCGTCCCCTTGGAAGGGGCCTGGCCCAGGTGCCAGGTTCGGCTGGTCGGCCAGCCTCCTTTGGAGAAAGCAGGCAAGCCGAGCCAGGCTTGCAGTGGCCCTGGCGTGACACCTGCCACCTCAGGCAGAGGGCCTCCCGCGTGCCCTCCATGGCGGATTTCTCCCCGGAGCCGTGGCCTGGGCACTAGGAAGGCTGGGCCTCCCCGACTCCCGGGAGGAGGGGCTAGCCCAGTTGCGCCCTGGCCCCCAAACCCTCTGGTGCCATCTGCCTGTCTCGGCACTTCTGACTCCACAGAGCCTTTCCTACATCTGGGCTGCCTGCCGTGGCAAAGTGCAGGCGTGGGGTGAGGCCATGGCTTTGTCTTTCCAGGAAAAAATGAGCCCCTGGCCGAAGCAGCAGGCCCAGGCAGAGCCTTGAGCTTGAAGCCCAGTAGGTCTGTGGCCCTCAGGGCCAGAGCCATGCTTTCAAGGCAGGGAAGCGGCCTGCAAGCTGAGTGGGAGTGGGGGAGGGGAGGGAGACAGCTGAAGCCGAGTCCAGAAGGGCGGCGATGGAAGAGCTGCAGCTGGGTCAGAGCCTGGAGGGAGGGCGGGGCCTTCACTGAGGACCCCCCCCCCTGAGGCCAGCCCTAGGCCCCGGCGGTCGCGCATGCGCCCTTGGCCTGTGCGGTGTGTGGGGGGTTGAACCAAAGCCCGCAGGGCTCCCGGAGCGGCCAGAGAAAGAAGGGCCCATGGAGAGGTAGGCGAGGTGGGCAGGGGGCGCCACCTTACTCTGCTCAGCTCCCTGAGGGAGAGAGAGAGAGACAGAGACAGAGAGAGAGATCCCTGACCTCTGAGTCTCTGCCTCCACCGCTGGCTGGTGCCAACTCACGCGCCATCCCACTTCCAGCCATCACCCCCACGCCTGCCCCGGGGCCAGCCCCACCACAGAGAGGCCGATTGGTTCCTGCTCACCTCTGTGCCATCCCTTCCCGACCTGACCCTAGTGCAGGGGATAAGCTTCAGACAAGTCTTTCCATGTCCCTCTGCATGACAATAGACTTCCTCCCCTCTCCCATTCCACAGGCCCACCCGGGACATCCACCTTTGTCATTAGCTCAGGAGAGGATGCAAGATGAGAATCTCTGCTATTGTGTGGGGAGACTCAGTTTCCCGGGTTTCCCCCATGGACACATGTTCTTCAGCTGGGTCTGATTTTCTCCAGACA
The DNA here is from genome assembly GCF_020826845.1 of Diceros bicornis minor. NCBI lineage: Eukaryota > Metazoa > Chordata > Mammalia > Perissodactyla > Rhinocerotidae > Diceros > Diceros bicornis. Next base: position 8,842 of record NW_026691856.1, on the reverse strand, counting down.
AGCTGTCTTGGGAAGGATTTGGCCAGCCCTAAGAACCTGAAGGGAAAGGGCGGAGGGGGGTTCTCTCTCTGCCCCCGACAGCCCCGAGCTTGGTCGGTCCCTCAGACCCGGCCAGGGGCAGCCCATCCCCCGGCGCCCTTCCCCGGGGCATCCAAGGGCAGGCTCGGCGCCAGCCCCACCCCGCTCGCCACTGCCCGACCATCGTCCTCCCTCGGGGGGCCTGGGCAGGACAGGGACCCGGCTGTGGGAGGCCTCCAGATCTCAGGCCTGGCACACCGTTTACCAGGCTGCTTCCTCCTCTGATGGGGGCCCAGCACACGCCCCAGGAGACTTGGCAGCCGCCCCCAGGGCTCTAGCCTCTGGAACTCGTCCCCTTGGAAGGGGCCTGGCCCAGGTGCCAGGTTCGGCTGGTCGGCCAGCCTCCTTTGGAGAAAGCAGGCAAGCCGAGCCAGGCTTGCAGTGGCCCTGGCGTGACACCTGCCACCTCAGGCAGAGGGCCTCCCGCGTGCCCTCCATGGCGGATTTCTCCCCGGAGCCGTGGCCTGGGCACTAGGAAGGCTGGGCCTCCCCGACTCCCGGGAGGAGGGGCTAGCCCAGTTGCGCCCTGGCCCCCAAACCCTCTGGTGCCATCTGCCTGTCTCGGCACTTCTGACTCCACAGAGCCTTTCCTACACCTGGGCTGCCTGCCGTGGCAAAGTGCAGGCGTGGGGTGAGGCCATGGCTTTTTCTTTCCAGGAAAAAATGAGCCCCTGGCCGAAGCAGCAGGCCCAGGCAGAGCCTTGAGCTTGAAGCCCAGTAGGTCTGTGGCCCTCAGGGCCAGAGCCATGCTTTCAAGGCAGGGAAGCGGCCTGCAAGCTGAGTGGGAGTGGGGGAGGGGAGGGAGACAGCTGAAGCCGAGTCCAGAAGGGCAGCGATGGAAGAGCTGCAGCTGGGTCAGAGCCTGGAGGGAGGGCGGGGCCTTCACTGAGGACCCCCCCCCCAGGCCAGCCCTAGGCCCCGGCGGTCGCGCATGCGCCCTTGGCCTGTGCGGTGTGTGGGGGGTTGAACCCAAGCCCGCAGGGCTACCGGAGCGGCCAGAGAAAGAAGGGCCCATGGAGAGGTAGGCGAGGTGGGCAGGGGGCGCCACCTTACTCTGCTCAGCTCCCTGAGGGAGAGAGACAGAGACAGAGACAGAGAGAGAGATCCCTGACCTCTGAGTCTCTGCCTCCACCGCTGGCTGGTGCCAACTCACGCGCCATCCCACTTCCAGCCATCACCCCCACGCCTGCCCCGGGGCCAGCCCCACCACAGAGAGGCCGGTTGGTTCCTGCTCACCTCTGTGCCGTCCCTTCCCGACCTGACCCCAGTGCAGGGGATAAGCTTCAGACAAGTCTTTCCATGTCCCTCTGCATGACAATAGACTTCCTCCCCTCTCCCATTCCACAGGCCCACCCGGGACATCCACCTTTGTCATTAGCTCAGGAGAGGATGCAAGATGAGAATCTCTGCTATTGTGTGGGGAGACTCAGTTTCCCGGGTTTCCCCCATGGACACATGTTCTTCAGCTGGGTCTGATTTTCTCCAGACAAGCTGTCTTGGGAAGGATTTGGCCAGCCCTAAGAACCTGAAGGGAAAGGGCGGAGGGGGGTTCTCTCTCTGCCCCCGACAGCCCCGAGCTGGGTCGGTCCCTCAGACCCGGCCAGGGGCAGCCCATCCCCCGGCGCCCTTCCCCGGGGCATCCAAGGGCAGGCTCGGCGCCAGCCCCACCCCGCTCGCCACTGCCCGACCATCGTCCTCCCTCGGGGGGCCTGGGCAGGACAGGGACCCGGCTGTGGGAGGCCTCCAGATCTCAGGCCTGGCACACCGTTTACCAGGCTGCTTCCTCCTCTGACGGGGGCCCAGCACACGCCCCAGGAGACTTGGCAGCCGCCCCCAGGGCTCTAGCCTCTGGAACTCGTCCCCTTGGAAGGGGCCTGGCCCAGGTGCCAGGTTCTGCTGGTCGGCCAGCCTCCTTTGGAGAAAGCAGGCAAGCCGAGCCAGGCTTGCAGTGGCCCTGGCGTGACACCTGCCACCTCAGGCAGAGGGCCTCCCGCGTGCCCTCCATGGCGGGTTTCTCCCCGGAGCCGTGGCCTGGGCACTAGGAAGGCCGGGTCTCCCCGACTCCAGGGAGGAGGGGCTAGCCCACTTGCGCCCTGGCCCCCAAACCCTCTGGTGCCATCTGCCTGTCTCGGCACTTCTGACTCCACAGAGCCTTTCCTACACCTGGGCTGCCTGCCGTGGCAAAGTGCAGGCGTGGGGTGAGGCCATGGCTTTGTCTTTCCAGGAAAAAATGAGCCCCTGGCCGAAGCAGCAGGCCCAGGCAGAGCCTTGAGCTTGAAGCCCAGTAGGTCTGTGGCCCTCAGGGCCAGAGCCATGCTTTCAAGGCAGGGAAGCGGCCTGCAAGCTGAGTGGGAGTGGGGGAGGGGAGGGAGACAGCTGAAGCCGAGTCCAGAAGGGCGGCGATGGAAGAGCTGCAGCTGGGTCAGAGCCTGGAGGGAGGGCGGGGCCTTCACTGAGGACCCCCCCCCCCCCCAGGCCAGCCCTAGGCCCCGGCGGTCGCGCATGCGCCCTTGGCCTGTGCGGTGTGTGGGGGGTTGAACCAAAGCCCGCAGGGCTCCCGGAGCGGCCAGAGAAAGAAGGGCCCACGGAGAGGTAGGCGAGGTGGGCAGGGGGCGCCACCTTACTCTGCTCAGCTCCCTGAGGGAGAGAGAGAGAGACAGAGACAGAGAGAGAGATCCCTGACCTCTGAGTCTCTGCCTCCACCGCTGGCTGGTGCCAACTCACGCGCCATCCCACTTCCAGCCATCACCCCCACGCCTGCCCCGGGGCCAGCCCCACCACAGAGAGGCCGATTGGTTCCTGCTCACCTCTGTGCCATCCCTTCCCGACCTGACCCCAGTGCAGGGGATAAGCTTCAGACAAGTCTTTCCATGTCCCTCTGCATGACAATAGACTTCCTCCCCTCTCCCATTCCACAGGCCCACCCGGGACATCCACCTTTGTCATTAGCTCAGGAGAGGATGCAAGATGAGAATCTCTGCTATTGTGTGGGGAGACTCAGTTTCCCGGGTTTCCCCCATGGACACATGTTCTTCAGCTGGGTCTGATTTTCTCCAGACAAGCTGTCTTGGGAAGGATTTGGCCAGCCCTAAGAACCTGAAGGGAAAGGGCGGAGGGGGGTTCTCTCTCTGCCCCCGACAGCCCCGAGCTGGGTCGGTCCCTCAGACCCGGCCAGGGGCAGCCCATCCCCCGGCGCCCTTCCCCGGGGCATCCAAGGGCAGGCTCGGCGCCAGCCCCACCCCGCTCGCCACTGCCCGACCATCGTCCTCCCTCGGGGGGGGCCTGGGCAGGACAGGGACCCGGCTGTGGGAGGACTCCAGATCTCAGGCTGGCACACCGTTTACCAGGCTGCTTCCTCCTCTGACGGGGGCCCAGCACACGCCCCAGGAGACTTGGCAGCCGCCCCCAGGGCTCTAGCCTCTGGAACTCGTCCCCTTGGAAGGGGCCTGGCCCAGGTGCCAGGTTCTGCTGGTCGGCCAGCCTCCTTTGGAGAAAGCAGGCAAGCCGAGCCCAGCTTGCAATGGCCCTGGCGTGACACCTGCCACCTCAGGCAGAGGGCCTCCCGCGTGCCCTCCATGGCGGGTTTCTCCCCGGAGCCGTGGCCTGGGCACTAGGAAGGGCCGGGTCTCCCCGACTCAGGAGGACGGGCTAGCCCCACTTGCGCCCTGGCCCCCAAACCCTCTGGTGCCATCTGCCTGTCTCGGCACTTCTGACTCCACAGAGCCTTTCCTACACCTGGGCTGCCTGCCGTGGCAAAGTGCAGGCGTGGGGTGAGGCCATGGCTTTGTCTTTCCAGGAAAAAATGAGCCCTGCCGAAGCAGCAGGCCCAGGCAGAGCCTTGAGCTTGAAGCCCAGTAGGTCTGTGGCCCTCAGGGGCCAGAGCCATGCTTTCAAGGCAGGGAAGCGGCCTGCAAGCTGAGTGGGAGTGGGGGAGGGGAGGGAGACAGCTGAAGCCGAGTCCAGAAGGGCGGCGATGGAAGAGCTGCAGCTGGGTCAGAGCCTGGAGGGAGGGCGGGGCTTCACTGAGGACCCCCCCCCCCCCCCGAGGCCAGCCTAGGCCCCGGCGGTCGCGCATGCGCCCTTGGCCTGTGCGGTGTGTGGGGGGTTGAACCAAAGCCCGCAGGGCTCCGGAGAGGCCAGAGAAAGAAGGGGCCCACGGAGAGGTAGGCGAGGTGGGCAGGGGGCGCCACCTTACTCTGCTCAGCTCCCTGAGGGAGAGAGAGAGAGACAGAGACAGAGAGAGAGATCCCTGACCTCTGAGTCTCTGCCTTCCACCGCTGGCTGGTGCCAACTCACGCGCCATCCCACTTCCAGCCATCACCCCCACGCCTGCCCCGGGGCCAGCCCCACCACAGAGAGGCGATTGGTTCCTGCTCACCTCTGTGCCATCCCTTCCGACCTGACCCCAGTGCAGGGGATAAGCTTCAGACAAGTCTTCCATGTCCCTCTGCATGACAATAGACTTCCTCCCTCTCCCATTCCACAGGCCCACCCGGGACATCCACCTTTGTCATTAGCTCAGGAGAGGATGCAAGATGAGAACTCTGCTATTGTGTGGGGAGACTCAGTTTCCCGGGTTTCCCCCATGGACACATGTTCTTCAGCTGGGTCTGATTTTCTCCAGACAAGCTGTCTTGGGAAGGATTTGGCCAGCCCTAAGAACCTGAAGGGAAAGGGCGGAGGGGGGTTCTCTCTCTGCCCCCGACAGCCCCGAGCTGGGTCGGTCCCTCAGACCCGGCCAGGGGCAGCCCATCCCCCGGCGCCCTTCCCCGGGGCATCCAGGGCAGGCTCGGCGCCAGCCCCACCCCCGCTCGCCACTGCCCGACCATCGTCCTCCCTCGGGGGGCCTGGGCAGGACAGGGACCCGGCTGTGGGAGGCCTCCAGTTCTCAGGCCTGGCACACCGTTTACCAGGCTGCTTCCTCCTCTGATGGGGCCCAGCACACGCCCCAGGAGACTTGGCAGCGCCCCCAGGGCTCTAGCCCCTGGAACTCGTCCCCTTGGAAGGGGCCTGGCCCAGGTGCCAGGTTCGGCTGGTCGGCCAGCCTCCTTTGGAGAAAGCAGGCAAGCCGAGCCAGGCTTGCAGTGGCCCTGGCGTACACCTGCCACCTCAGGCAGAGGGCCTCCCGCGTGCCCTCCATGGCGGGTTTCTCCCCGGAGCCGTGGCCGGGGCACTAGGAAGGCCGGGCCTCCCCGACTCCCGGGAGGAGGGGCTAGCCCAGTTGCGCCCTGCCCCAAAACCCTCTGGTGCCATCTGCCTGTCTCGGCACTTCCTGACTCCACAGAGCCTTTCCTACATCTGGGCTGCCTGCCGTGGCAAAGTGCAGGCGTGGGGTGAGGCCATGGCTTTGTCTTTCCAGGAAAAAATGAGCCCCTGGCCGAAGCAGCAGGCCAGGCAGAGCCTTGAGCTTGAAGCCAGTAGGTCTGTGGCCCTCAGGGCAGAGCCATGCTTTCAAGGCAGGAAGCGGCCTGCAAGCTGAGTGGGAGTGGGGGAGGGGAGGGAGACAGCTGAAGCCGAGTCCAGAAGGGCGCGATGGAAGAGCTGCAGCTGGGTCAGAGCCTGGAGGGAGGGCGGGGCCTTCACTGAGGACCCCCCCCCTGAGGCCAGCCCTAGGCCCCGGCGGTCGCGCATGCGCCCTTGGCCTGTGCGGTGTGTGGGGGGTTGAACCAAAGCCCGCAGGGCTCCCGGAGCGGCCAGAGAAAGAAGGGCCCACGGAGAGGTAGGCGAGGTGGGCAGGGGGCGCCACCTTACTCTGCTCAGCTCCCTGAGGAGAGAGAGAGAGACAGAGACAGAGAGAGAGATCCCTGACCTCTGAGTCTCTGCCTCCACCGCTGGCTGGTGCCAACTCACGCGCCATCCCACTTCCAGCCATCACCCCCACGCCTGCCCCGGGGCCAGCCCCACCACAGAGAGGCCGATTGGTTCCTGCTCACCTCTGTGCCATCCCTTCCGACCTGACCCCAGTGCAGGGGATAAGCTTCAGACAAGTCTTTCCATGTCCCTCTGCATGACAATAGACTTCCTCCCCTCTCCCATTCACAGGCCCACCCGGGACATCCACCTTTGTCATTAGCTCAGGAGAGGATGCAAGATGAGAATCTCTGCTATTGTGTGGGGAGACTCAGTTTCCCGGGTTTCCCCCCATGGACACATGTTCTTCAGCTGGGTCTGATTTTCTCCAGACAAGCTGTCTTGGGAAGGATTTGGCCAGCCCTAAGAACCTGAAGGGAAAGGGCGAGGGGGGTTCTCTCTCTGCCCCCGACAGCCCCGAGCTGGGTCGGTCCCTCAGACCCGGCCAGGGGCAGCCCATCCCCCGGCGCCCTTCCCCGGGGCATCCAAGAGGGCAGGCTCGGCGCCAGCCCCACCCCGCTCGCCACTGCCCGACCATCGTCCTCCCTCGGGGGGCCTGGGCAGGGACAGGGACCCGGCTGTGGGAGGCCTCCAGATCTCAGGCCTGGCACACCGTTTACCAGGCTGATTCCTCCTCTGATGGGGGCCCAGCACACGCCCCAGGAGACTTGGCAGCCGCCCCCAGGGCTCTAGCCTCTGGAAACTCGTCCCCTTGGAAGGGGCCTGGCCCAGGTGCCAGGTTCGGCTGGTCGGCCAGCCTCCTTTGGAGAAAGCAGGCAAGCCGAGCCAGGCTTGCAGTGGCCCTGGCGTGACACCTGCCACCTCAGGCAGAGGGCCTCCCGCGTGCCCTCCATGGCGGGTTTCTCCCCAGAGCCGTGGCCTGGGCACTAGGAAGGCCGGGCCTCCCCGACTCCCGGAGGAGGGGCTAGCCCAGTGCGCCCTGGCCCCAAAACCCTCTGGTGCCATCTGCCTGTCTCGGCACTTCTGACTCCACAGAGCCTTTCCCTACATCTGGGCTGCCTGCCGTGGCAAAGTGCAGGCGTGGGGTGAGGCCATGGCTTTTTCTTTCCAGGAAAAAATGAGCCCCTGGCCGAAGCAGCAGGCCCAGGCAGAGCCTTGAGCTTGAAGCCCAGTAGGTCTGTGGCCCTCAGGGCCAGAGCCATGCTTTCAAGGCAGGGAAGCGGCCTGCAAGCTGAGTGGGAGTGGGGGAGGGGAGGGAGACAGCTGAAGCCGAGTCCAGAAGGGCGGCGATGGAAGAGCTGCAGCTGGGTCAGAGCCTGGAGGGAGGGCGGGGCCTTCACTGAGGACCCCCCCCCAGGCCAGCCCTAGGCCCCGGCGGTCGCGCATGCGCCCTTGGCCTGTGCGGTGTGTGGGGGGTTGAACCCAAGCCCGCAGGGCTCCCGGAGCGGCCAGAGAAAGAAGGGCCCATGAGAGGTAGGCGAGGTGGGCAGGGGGCGCCACCTTACTCTGCTCAGCTCCCTGAGGAGAGAGACCGAGACAGAGACAGAGAGAGTGATCCCTGACCTCTGAGTCTCTGCCTCCACCGCTGGCTGGTGCCAACTCACGCGCCATCCCACTTCCAGCCATCACCCCCACGCCTGCCCCGGGGCCAGCCCCACCACAGAGAGGCCGGTTGGTTCCTGCTCACCTCTGTGCCGTCCCTTCCCGACCTGACCCCAGTGCAGGGGATAAGCTTCAGACAAGTCTTTCCATGTCCCTCTGCATGACAATAGACTTCCTCCCCTCTCCCCATTCCACAGGCCCACCCGGACATCCACCTTTGTCATTAGCTCAGGAGAGGATGCAAGATGAGAATCTCTGCTATTGTGTGGGGAGACTCAGTTTCCCGGGTTTCCCCCATGGACACATGTTCTTCAGCTGGTCTGATTTTCTCCAGACAAGCTGTCTTGGGAAGGATTTGGCCAGCCCTAAGAACCTGAAGGGAAAGGGCGGAGGGGGGTTCTCTCTCTGCCCCCGACAGCCCCGAGCTGGGTCGGTCCCTCAGACCCGGCCAGGGGCAGCCCATCCCCCGGCGCCCTTCCCCGGGGCATCCAAGGGCAGGCTCGGCGCCAGCCCCACCCCCGCTCGCCACTGCCCGACCATCGTCCTCCCTCGGGGGGCCTGGGCAGGACAGGGACCCGGCTGTGGGAGGCCTCCAGATCTCAGGCCTGGCCACACCGTTTACCACTGCTGCTTCCTCCTCTGACGGGGGCCAGCACACGCCCCAGGAGACTGGCAGCCGCCCCCAGGGCTCTAGCCTCTGGAACTCGTCCCCTTGGAAGGGCCTGGCCCAGGTGCCAGGTTCGGCTGGTCGGCCAGCCTCCTTTGGAGAAAGCAGGCAAGCCGAGCCAGGCTGCAGTGGCCCTGGCGTGACACCTGCCACCTCAGGCAGAGGGCCTCCCGCGTGCCCTCCATGGCGGGTTTCTCCCCAGAGCCGTGGCCTGGGCACTAGGAAGGCCGGGCCTCCCCGACTCCCGGGAGGAGGGGCTAGCCCAGTTGCGCCCTGGCCCCAAAACCCTCTGGTGCCATCTGCCTGTCTCGGCACTTCTGACTCCACAGAGCCTTCCTACATCTGGGCTGCCTGCCGTGGCAAAGTGCAGGCGTGGGGTGAGGCCATGGCTTTGTCTTTCAGGAAAAAATGAGGCCCCTGGCCGAAGCAGCAGGCCCAGGCAGAGCCTTGAGCTTGAAGCCCAGTAGGTCTGTGGCCCTCAGGGCCAGAGCCATGCTTTCAAGGCAGGGAAGCGGCCTGCAAGCTGAGTGGGAGTGGGGGAGGGGAGGGAGACAGCTGAAGCCGAGTCCAGAAGGGCGGCGATGGAAGAGCTGCAGCTGGGTCAGAGCCTGGAGGGAGGGCGGGCCTTCACTGAGGACCCCCCCCCTGAGGCCAGCCCTAGGCCCCAGGCGGTCGCGCATGCGC